>NW_023590243.1:0-35000 GCF_901709675.1 Syngnathus acus
CGTTCGTATGGAGCGTGTTTGAAGTGAACAGCAGAGACGAAAGGAACAAGGCAAAGTGTTGTGAAATAAAATATTACCTATAATACGCATTTTGTTATTTGCTGATTGTATTAAACTATCACATTCATTGTCAGTCAAGAAGAGAAGAGGACTATTATCCCTTCTTTGACGAAATTACCAGAGCACAGTACAAACACACGTTCTTTCGGTATTTATTCAACCCACATTCTTTCACAACATGACAAGAAGAGAACAATACATAAATCAATACTCGTACCAGTACCATGATTTTCTTAAAAAAAAAAAAAAAAAAAAAAAAAAAAAATTTAATTAAAAAAAAAAAAAAAAAAAAAAACAAATTGTACCCATGTATAATGCGCACCCCAGATTTTAGGACAATAAATTAGTTAAATTTTGCGTATTATACACGGAAAAAAACGGTAGATTGAAACTCGGGTATAGTGTCAAATGTCGGAGTTAAAACTCGGCTTGCAGTTTCCGAATGCCATACGTAAATGGGTGTTGTCAAAGTTGCTTTAACAATTGAATGTGAAAAAGAAAAAAAAAGCTTACAGCACCTGGTATTCCCAGGCGGTCTCCCATCCAAGTACTAACCAGGCCCGACCCTGCTTAGCTTCCGAGATCGGGCGTTCTCAGGGTAGTATGGCCGTAAGCCATGGGTGAGTGCACAAATCATGCATTTTATAGATACAATCGCCCCTGAAAACCAAGACTTGGCGTTTCATGGAAACATGGCTATCATGAAAAGTTATTGATAGCTTTTTATGTGGTAGCACAAATTTGCCATTGCGACCTGCATTTTGCTGTATCAAAGTAAATGTCATGAAAAGTGGAAAAACCCTACATGGAAGTGCAATGTGTTTTTTTTTTTTTTTTTACGGATAAAGACTGCTGCTTTGAGTTCACAGGGAGCCAGCCTCTTTATTCACTGTACATAGTCTGCTCTCTAGCGGTAAAAGACGTGAACTACAATGCTATGGATGACGCCACACAATATAGATTTGAAACTCGGGTATAGTTTCAATGTCGGAGTTAAAACTCGGCTTGCAGTTTCCGAATGCCATACGTAATGGGTGTTGTCAAAATTTGCTTTAACAATTGAAGTGGAAAAAAAAAAAAAAAAAGCTTACAGCACCTGGTATTCCCAGGCGGTCTCCCATCCAAGTACTAACCAGGCCCGACCCTGCTTAGCTTCCGAGATCGGACGAGATCGGGCGTTCTCAGGGTAGTATGGCCGTAAGCCATGGTTGAGTGCAAAATAATGCATTTTATAGAAACAATCGCCCCTGAAACCAAGACTTGGCGTTTCATGGAAACATGGCTATCATGAAAAGTTATTGATAGCTTTTTATGTGGTAGCACAAATTTGCCATTGCGACCTGCATTTTGCTGTATCAAAGTAAATGTCATGAAAAGTGAAAAACCCTACATGGAAGTGCAATGTGTTTTTTTTTTTTTTTTTTACGGATAAAGACTGCTGCTTTGAGTTCACAGGGAGCCAGCCTCTTTATTCACTGTACATAGTCTGCTCTCTCGCGGTAAAAGACGTGAACTACAATGCTATGGATGACGCCACACAATATAGATTTGAAACTCGGGTATAGTTTCAATGTCGGAGTTAAAACTCGGCTTGCAGTTTCCGAATGCCATACGTAATGGGTGTTGTCAAAATTTGCTTTAACAATTGAAGTGGAAAAAGAAAAAAAAAGCTTACAGCACCTGGTATTCCCAGGCGGTCTCCCATCCAAGTACTAACCAGGCCCGACCCTGCTTAGCTTCCGAGATCGGACGAGATCGGGCGTTCTCAGGGTAGTATGGCCGTAAGCCATGTTTGAGTGCAAAATAATGCATTTTATAGATACAATCGCCCCTGAAAACCAAGACTTGGCGTTTCATGGAAACATGGCTATCATGAAAAGGTTATTGACAGCTTTTTATGTGGTAGCACAAATTTGCCATTGCGACCTGCATTTTGCTGTATCAAAGTAAATGTCATGAAAAGTGGAAAAAACCCTACATGGAAGTGCAATGTGTTTTTTTTTTTTTTTTACGGATAAAGACTGCTGCTTTGAGTTCACAGAGGAGCCAGCCTCTTTATTCACTGTACATAGTCTGCTCTCTAGCGGTAAAAGACGTGAACTACAATGCTATGGATGACGCCACAACAATATAGATTTGAAACTCGGGTATAGTTTCAATGTCGGAGTTAAAACTCGGCTTGCAGTTCCGAATGCCATACGTAATGGGTGTTGTCAAAATTTGCTTTAACAATTGAAGTGGAAAAAAAAAAAAAAAAAGCTTACAGCACCTGGTATTCCAGGCGGTCTCCCATCCAAGTACTAACCAGGCCCGACCCTGCTTAGCTTCCGAGATCGGACGAGATCGGGCGTTCTCAGGGTAGTATGGCCGTAAGGCCATGGTTTGAGCGCAAAATAATGCATTTTATAGATACAATCGCCCCTGAAAACCAAGACTTGGCGTTTCATGGAAACATGGCTATCATGAAAAGTTATTGACAGGCTTTTTATGTGGGTAGCACAAATTGCCATTGCGACTGCATTTTGCTGTATCAAAGTAAATGTCATGAAAAGTGGAAAACCCTACATGGAAGTGCAATGTGTTTTTTTTTTTTTTTTTACGGATAAAGACCGCTGCTTTGGTTCACAGGGAGCCAGCCTCTTTATTCACTGTACATAGTCTGCTCTCTAGCGGTAAAAGACGTGAACTACAATGCTATGGATGACGCCACACAATATAGATTTGAAACTCGGGTATAGTTCAATGTCGGAGTTAAAACTCGGCTTGCAGTTTCCCGAATGCCATACGTAATGGGTGTTGTCAAAATTTGCTTTAAAACAATTGAAGTGGAAAAAAGAAAAAAAAAGCTTACAGCACCTGGTATTCCCAGGCGGTCTTCCCATCCAAGTACTAACCAGGCCCGACCCTGCTTAGCTTCCGAGATCGGACGAGATCGGGCGTTCTCAGGGTAGTATGGCCGTAAGCCATGGTTGAGCGCAAAATAATGCATTTATAGATACAATCGCCCCTGAAAACCAAGACTTGGCGTTTCATGGAAACATGGCTATCATGAAAAGTTATTGACAGCTTTTATGTGGTAGCACAAATTTGCCATTGCGACCTGCATTTTGCTGTATCAAAGTAAATGTCATGAAAAGTGGAAAAACCCTACATGGAAGTGCAATGTGTTTTTTTTTTTTTTTTACGGATAAAGACTGCTGCTTTGAGTTCACAGGGAGCCAGCCTCTTATTCACTGTACATAGTCTGCTCTCTAGCGGTAAAAGACGTGAACTACAATGCTATGGATGACGCCACACAATATAGATTTGAAACTCGGGTATAGTTTCAATGTCGGAGTTAAAACTCGGCTTGCAGTTTCCGAATGCCATACGTAATGGGTGTTTGTCAAAATTTGCTTTAACAATTGAAGTGGAAAAAGAAAAAAAAAGCTTACAGCACCTGGTATTCCCAGGCGGTCTCCCATCCAAGTACTAACCAGGCCCGACCCTGCTTAGCTTCCGAGATCGGGCGTTCTCAGGGTAGTATGGCCGTAAGCCATGGGTAATCACAAAATCATGCATTTTATAGAAACAATCGCCCCTGAAAACCAAGACTTGGCGTTTCATGGAAACATGGCTATCATGAAAAGTTATTGATAGCTTTTTATGTGGTAGCACAAATTTGCCATTGCGACCTGCATTTTGCTGTATCAAAGTAAATGTCATGAAAAGTGGAAAAACCCTACATGGAAGTGCAATGTGTTTTGTTTTTTGTTTTTTACTGATAAAGACTGCTGCTTTGAGTTCACAGGGAGCCAGCCTCTTTATTCACTGTACATAGTCTGCTCTCTAGCGGTAAAAGACGTGAACTACAATGCTATGGATGACGCCACACAATATAGATTTGAAACTCGGGTATAGTGTCAATGTCGGAGTTAAAACTCGGCTTGCAGTTTCCGAATGCCATACGTAATGGGTGTTGTCAAAATTTGCTTTAACAATTGAAGTGGAAAAAAGAAAAAAAAAGCTTACAGCACCTGGTATTCCCAGGCGGTCTCCCATCCAAGTACTAACCAGGCCCGACCCTGCTTAGCTTCCGAGATCGGACGAGATCGGGCGTTCTCAGGGTAGTATGGCCGTAAGCCATGGTTGAGTGCAAATAATGCATTTTATAGATACAATCGCCCCTGAAAACCAAGACTTGGCGTTTCATGGAAACATGGCTATCATGAAAAGTTATTGACAGCTTTTTATGTGGTAGCACAAATTTGCCATTGCGACCTGCATTTTGCTGTATCAAAGTAAATGTCATGAAAAGTGGAAAAACCCTAATGGAAGTGCAATGTGTTTTTTTTTTTTTTTTTTACGGATAAAGACTGCTGCTTTGAGTTCACAGGGAGCCAGCCTCTTTATTCACTGTACATAGTCTGCTCTCTAGCGGTAAAAGACGTGAACTACAATGCTATGGATGACGCCACACAATATAGATTTGAAACTCGGGTATAGTGTCAATGTCGGAGTTAAAACTCGGCTTGCAGTTTCCGAATGCCATACGTAATGGGTGTTGTCAAAATTTGCTTTAACAATTGAAGTGGAAAAAAAAAAAAAAAAAAAGCTTACAGCACCTGGTATTCCCAGGCGGTCTCCCATCCAAGTACTAACCAGGCCCGACCCTGCTTAGCTTCCGAGATCGGACGAGATCGGGCGTTCTCAGGGTAGTATGGCCGTAAGCCATGGTGAGTGCAAAATAATGCATTTTATAGATACAATCGCCCCTGAAAACCAAGACTTGGCGTTTCATGGAAACATGGCTATCATGAAAAGTTATTGACAGCTTTTTATGTGGTAGCACAAATTTGCCATTGCGACCTGCATTTTGCTGTATCAAAGTAAATGTCATGAAAAGTGGAAAAACCCTACATGGAAGTGCAATGTGTTTTTTTTTTTTTTTTTACGGATAAAGACTGCTGCTTTGAGTTCACAGGGAGCCAGCCTCTTTATTCACTGTACATAGTCTGCTCTCCTAGCGGTAAAGAGGTGAACTACAATGCTATGGATGACGCCACACAATATAGATTTGAAACTCGGGTATAGTTTCAATGTCGAGTTAAAACTCGGCTTGCAGTTTCCGAATGCCATACGTAATGGGTGTTGTCAAATTTGCTTTAACAATTGAAGTGGAAAAAGAAAAAAAAAAAGCTTACAGCACCTGGTATTCCCAGGCGGTCTCCCATCCAAGTACTAACCAGGCCCGACCCTGCTTAGCTTCCGAGATCGGGCGTCTCAGGGTTAGTATGGCCGTAAGCCATGGGTAATCACAAAATCATGCATTTTATAGAAACAATCGCCCCTGAAAACCAAGACTTGGCGTTTCATGAAACATGGCTATCATGAAAGTTATTGATAGCTTTTTATGTGGTAGCACAAATTTGCCATTGCGACCTGCATTTTGCTGTATCAAAGTAAATGTCATGAAAAGTGGAAAAACCCTACATGGAAGTGCAATGTGTTTTTTTTTTTTTTTTTTTACGGATAAAGACTGCTGCTTTGAGTTCACAGGGAGCCAGCCTCTTTATTCACTGTACATAGTCTGCTCTCTCGCGGTAAAAGACGTGAACTACAATGCTATGGATGACGCCACACAATATAGATTTGAAACTCGGGTATAGTTTCAATGTCGGAGTTAAAACTCGGCTTGCAGTTTCCGAATGCCATAGTAATGGGTGTTGTCAAAATTTGCTTTAACAATTGAAGTGGAAAAAAAAAAAAAAGAAAAGCTTACAGCACCTGGTATTCCCAGGCGGTCTCCCATCCAAGTACTAACCAGGCCCGACCCTGCTTAGCTTCCGAGATCGGACGAGATCGGGCGTTCTCAGGGTAGTATGGCCGTAAGCCATGGTTGAGTGCAAAATAATGCATTTTATAGAAACAATCGCCCCTGAAAACCAAGACTTGGCGTTTCATGGAAACATGGCTATCATGAAAAGTTATTGATAGCTTTTTATGTGGTAGCACAAATTTGCCATTGCGACCTGCATTTTGCTGTATCAAAGTAAATGTCATGAAAAGTGGAAAACCCTACATGGAAGTGCAATGTGTTTTTTTTTTTTTTTTTTACGGATAAAGACTGCTGCTTTGAGTTCACAGGGAGCCAGCCTCTTTATTCACTGTACATAGTCTGCTCTCTAGCGGTAAAGACGTGAACTACAATGCTATGGATGACGCCACACAATATAGATTTGAAACTCGGGTATAGTTTCAATGTCGGAGTTAAAACTCGGCTTGCAGTTTCCGAATGCCATACGTAATGGGTGTTGTCAAAATTTGCTTTAACAATTGAAGTGGAAAAATAAAAAAAAAGCTTACAGCACCTGGTATTCCCAGGCGGTCTCCCATCCAAGTACTAACCAGGCCCGACCCTGCTTAGCTTCCGAGATCGGACGAGATCGGGCGTTCTCAGGGTAGTATGGCCGTAAGCCATGGTTGAGTGCAAAATAATGCATTTTATAGATACAATCGCCCCTGAAAACCAAGACTTGGCGTTTCATGGAAACATGGCTATCATGAAAAGTTATTGACAGCTTTTATGTGGTAGCACAAATTTGCCATTGCGACCTGCATTTTGCTGTATCAAAGTAAATGTCATGAAAAGTGGAAAAACCCTACATGGAAGTGCAATGTGTTTTTTTTTTTTTTTTTACGGATAAAGACTGCTGCTTTGAGTTCACAGGGAGCCAGCCTCTTTATTCACTGTACATAGTCTGCTCTCTAGCGGTAAAAGACGTGAACTACAATGCTATGGATGACGCCACACAATATAGATTTGAAACTCGGGTATAGTTTCAATGTCGGAGTTAAAACTCGGCTTGCAGTTTCCGAATGCCATACGTAATGGGTGTTGTCAAAATTGCTTTAACAATTGAAGTGGAAAAAGAAAAAAAAAGCTTACAGCACCTGGTATTCCCAGGCGGTCTCCATCCAAGTACTAACCAGGCCCGACCCTGCTTAGCTTCCGAGATCGGACGAGATCGGGCGTTCTCAGGGTAGTATGGCCGTAAGCCATGGGTAATCACAAAATCATGCATTTTATAGAAACAATCGCCCCTGAAAACCAAGACTTGGCGTTTCATGGAAACATGGCTATCATGAAAAGTTATTGATAGCTTTTTATGTGGTAGCACAAATTTGCCATTGCGACCTGCATTTTGCTGTATCAAAGTAAATGTCATGAAAAGTGGAAAAAACCCTACATGGAAGTGCAATGTGTTTTTTTTTTTTTTTTTTACGGATAAAGACTGCTGCTTTGAGTTCACAGGGAGCCAGCCTCTTTATTCACTGTACATAGTCTGCTCTCTAGCGGTAAAAGACGTGAACTACAATGCTATGGATGACGCCACACAATATAGATTTGAAACTCGGGTATAGTTTTCAATGTCGGAGTTAAAACTCGGCTTGCAGTTTCCGAATGCCATACGTATGGGTGTTGTCAAATTTGCTTTAACAATTGAAGTGGAAAAAGAAAAAAAAAGCTTACAGCACCTGGTATTCCCAGGCGGTCTCCCATCCAAGTACTAACCAGGCCCGACCCTGCTTAGCTTCCGAGATCGGACGAGATCGGGCGTTCTCAGGGTAGTATGGCCGTAAGCATGGTTGAGTGCAAAATAATGCATTTATAGATACAATCGCCCCTGAAAACCAAGACTTGGCGTTTCATGGAAACATGGCTATCATGAAAAGTTATTGACAGCTTTTTATGTGGTAGCACAAATTTGCCATTGCGACCTGCATTTTGCTGTATCAAAGTAAATGTCATGAAAAGTGGAAAAACCCTACATGGAAGTGCAATGTTTTTTTTTTTTTTTTTTACGGATAAGACTGCTGCTTTGAGTTCACAGGGAGCCAGCCTCTTTATTCACTGTACATAGTCTGCTCTCTAGCGGTAAAAGACGTGAACTACAATGCTATGGATGACGCCACACAATATAGATTTGAAACTCGGGTATAGTGTCAATGTCGGAGTTAAAACTCGGCTTGCAGTTTCCGAATGCCATACGTAATGGGTGTGTCAAAATTTGCTTTAACAATTGAAGTGGAAAAAGAAAAAAAAAGCTTACAGCACCTGGTATTCCCAGGCGGTCTCCCATCCAAGTACTAAACCAGGCCCGACCCTGCTTAGCTTTCCGAGATCGGACGAGATCGGCGTTCTCAGGGTAGTATGGCCGTAAGCCATGGTTGAGTGCAAAATAATGCATTTTATAGATACAATCGCCCCTGAAAACCAAGACTTGGCGTTTCATGGAAACATGGCTATCATGAAAAGTTATTGACAGCTTTTTATGTGGTAGCACAAATTTGCCATTGCGACCTGCATTTTGCTGTATCAAAGTAAATGTCATGAAAAGTGGAAAAACCCTACATGGAAGTGCAATGTGTTTTTTGTTTTTTTTTACGGATAAAGACTGCTGCTTTGAGTTCACAGGGAGCCAGCCTCTTTATTCACTGTACATAGTCTGCTCTCTAGCGGTAAAAGACGTGAACTACAATGCTATGGATGACGCCACACAATATAGATTTGAAACTCGGGTATAGTGTCAATGTCGGAGTTAAAACTCGGCTTGCAGTTTCCGAATGCCATACGTAATGGGTGTTGTCAAAATTTGCTTTAACAATTGAAGTGGAAAAAAGAAAAAAAAAGCTTACAGCACCTGGTATTCCCAGGCGGTCTCCCATCCAAGTACTAACCAGGCCCGACCCTGCTTAGCTTCCGAGATCGGACGAGATCGGGCGTTCTCAGGGTAGTATGGCCGTAAGCCATGGTTGAGTGCAAAATAATGCATTTTATAGATACAATCGCCCCTGAAAACCAAGACTTGGCGTTTCATGGAAACATGGCTATCATGAAAAGTTATTGACAGCTTTTTATGTGGTAGCACAAATTTGCCATTGCGACCTGCATTTTGCTGTATCAAAGTAAATGTCATGAAAGTGGAAAAACCCTACATGGAAGTGCAATGTGTTTTTTTTTTTTTTTTTTACGGATAAAGACTGCTGCTTTGAGTTCACAGGGAGCCAGCCTCTTTATTCACTGTACATAGTCTGCTCTCTAGCGGTAAAAGAGGTGAACTACAATGCTATGGATGACGCCACACAATATAGATTTGAAACTCGGGTATAGTTTCAATGTCGGAGTTAAAACTCGGCTTGCAGTTTCCGAATGCCATACGTAATGGGTGTTGTCAAAATTTGCTTTAACAATTGAAGTGGAAAAAGAAAAAAAAAGCTTACAGCACCTGGTATTTCCCAGGCGGTCTCCCATCCAAGTACTAACCAGGCCCGACCCTGCTTAGCTTCCGAGATCGGACGAGATCGGGCGTTCTCAGGGTAGTATGGCCGTAAGCCATGGGTAATCACAAAATCATGCATTTTATAGAAACAATCGCCCCTGAAAACCAAGACTTGGCGTTTCATGGAAACATGGCTATCATGAAAAGTTATTGATAGCTTTTTATGTGTGTAGCACAAATTTGCCATTGCGACCTGCATTTTGCTGTATCAAAGTAAATGTCATGAAAAGTGGAAAAACCCTACATGGAAGTGCAATGTGTTTTTGTTTTTTGTTTTTTTACTGATAAAGACTGCTGCTTTGAGTTCACAGGGAGCCAGCCTCTTTATTCACTGTACATAGTCTGCTCTCTAGCGGTAAAAGACGTGAACTACAATGCTATGGATGACGCCACACAATATAGATTTGAAACTCGGGTATAGTGTCAATGTCGGAGTTAAAACTCGGCTTGCAGTTTCCGAATGCCATACGTAATGGGTGTTGTCAAAAATTTGCTTTAACAATTGAAGTGGAAAAAGAAAAAAAAAAAGCTTACAGCACTGGTATTCCCAGGCGGTCTCCCATCCAAGTACTAACCAGGCCCGACCCTGCTTAGCTTCCGAGATCGGACGTTCTCAGGGTAGTATGGCCGTAAGCCATGGTTGAGTGCAAAATAATGCATTTATAGATACAATCGCCCCTGAAAACCAAGACTTGGCGTTTCATGGAAACATGGCTATCATGAAAAGTTATTGACAGCTTTTTATGTGGTAGCACAATTTGCCATTGCGACCTGCATTTTGCTGTATCAAAGTAATGTCATGAAAAGTGGAAAAACCCTACATGGAAGTGCAATGTGTTTTTTTTCTTTTTTTTTTACGGATAAAGACTGCTGCTTTGAGTTCACAGGGAGACCAGCCTCTTTATTCACTGTACATAGTCTGCTCTCTAGCGGTAAAAGACGTGAACTACAATGCTATGGATGACGCCACACAATATAGATTTGAAACTCGGGTATAGTTTCAATGTCGGAGTTAAAACTCGGCTTGCAGTTTCCGAATGCCATACGTAATGGGTGTTGTCAAAATTTGCTTTAACAATTGAAGTGGAAAAAGAAAAAAAAAAGCTTACAGCACCTGGTATTCCCAGGCGGTCTCCCATCCAAGTACTAACCAGGCCCGAACCCTGCTTAGCTTCCGAGATCGGACGAGATCGGGCGTTCTCAGGGTAGTATGGCCGTAAGCCATGGTTGAGTGCAAAATAATGCATTTTATAGATACAATCGCCCCTGAAAACCAAGACTTGGCGTTTCATGGAAACATGGCTATCATGAAAAGTTATTGACAGCTTTTTATGTGGTAGCACAAATTTGCCATTGCGACCTGCATTTTGCTGTATCAAAGTAAATGTCATGAAAAGTGGAAAAACCCTACATGGAAGTGCAATGTGTTTTTTTTTTTTTTTTTTACGGATAAAGACTGCAGCTTTGAGTTCACAGGGAGCCAGCCTCTTTATTCACTGTACATAGTCTGCTCTCTAGCGGTAAAAGACGTGAACTACAATGCTATGGATGACGCCACACAATATAGATTTGAAACTCGGGTATAGTTTCAATGTCGGAGTTAAAACTCGGCTTGCAGTTTCCGAATGCCATACGTAATGGGTGTTGTCAAAATTTGCTTTAACAATTGAAGTGGAAAAAGAAAAAAAAAAGCTTACAGCACCTGGTATTCCCAGGCGGTCTCCCATCCAAGTACTAACCAGGCCCGACCCTGCTTAGCTTCCGAGATCGGACGAGATCGGGCGTTCTCAGGGTAGTATGGCCGTAAGCCATGGTTGAGTGCAAAATAATGCATTTTATAGATACAATCGCCCCTGAAAACCAAGACTTGGCGTTTCATGGAAACATGGCTATCATGAAAAGTTATTGACAGCTTTTTATGTGGTAGCACAAATTTGCCATTGCGACCTGCATTTTGCTGTATCAAAGTAAATGTCATGAAAAGTGGAAAAACCCTACATGGAAGTGCAATGTGTTTTTTTTTTTTTTTTTTTACGGATAAAGACTGCAGCTTTGAGTTCACAGGGAGCCAGCCTCTTTATTCACTGTACATAGTCTGCTCTCTAGCGGTAAAAGACGTGACTACAATGCTATGGATGACGCCACACAATATAGATTTGAAACTCGGGTATAGTTTCAATGTCGGAGTTAAAACTCGGCTTGCAGTTTCCGAATGCCATACGTAATGGGTGTTGTCAAAATTTGCTTTAACAATTGAAGTGGAAAAAGAAAAAAAAAGCTTACAGCACCTGGTATTCCCAGGCGGTCTCCCATCCAAGTACTAACCAGGCCCGACCCTGCTTAGCTTCCGAGATCGGGCGTTCTCAGGGTAGTATGGCCGTAAGCCATGGTTGAGTGCAAAATAATGCATTTATAGATACAATCGCCCCTGAAAACCAAGACTTGGCGTTTCATGGAAACATGGCTATCATGAAAAGTTATTGACAGCTTTTTATGTGGTAGCACAAATTTGCCATTGCGACCTGCATTTTGCTGTATCAAAGTAAATGTCATGAAAAGTGGAAAAACCCTACATGGAAGTGCAATGTGTTTTTTTTTTTTTTTTTTACGGATAAAGACTGCTGCTTTGAGTTCACAGGGAGCCAGCCTCTTTATTCACTGTACATAGTCTGCTCTCTAGCGGTAAAAGAGGTGAACTACAATGCTATGGATGACGCCACACAATATAGATTTGAAACTCGGGTATAGTTTCAATGTCGGAGTTAAAACTCGGCTTTCAGTTTCCGAATGCCATACGTAATGGGTGTTGTCAAAATTTGCTTTAACAATTGAAGTGGAAAAAAAAAAAAAAAAAAAAGCTTACAGCACCTGGTATTCCCAGGCGGTCTCCCATCCAAGTACTAACCAGGCCCGACCCTGCTTAGCTTCCGAGATCGGACGAGATCGGGCGTTCTCAGGGTAGTATGGCCGTAAGCCATGGTTGAGTGCAAAATAATGCATTTTATAGATACAATCGCCCCTGAAAACCAAGACTTGGCGTTTCATGGAAACATGGCTATCATGAAAAGTTATTGACAGCTTTTTATGTGGTAGCACAATTTGCCATTGCGACCTGCATTTTGCTGTATCAAAGTAAATGTCATGAAAAGTGGAAAAACCCTACATGGAAGTGCAATGTGTTTTTTTTTTTTTTTTACGGATAAAGACTGCTGCTTTGAGTTCACAGGGAGCCAGCCTCTTTATTCTTAGACTTAGACTTAGACTTAGACAGAACTTTATTGTCATTTTGTCAACACTAGTGTACAAAACGAAATTTCGTTGCATACGGCTTTCAACAATGTAGAGGTATTTCGGGCTGGTTAAAAAAAAAAGTGACATTCTATATAAAAAAAATGAAATAAGATAATTATAAAGTACAAAGTGCAGCAGTGATAAAGTATGTGAACAGTGCAGGAGACAAAAGCAGTATTTACAAGTGTGCAGAGGAATGCTACGTTAAATGTTCAACAGTCTGACGACAGCAGGGAAAAAAACTATTGCAGAACCTGGTGGACCTGCAGCGGATGCTGCGAAACCTCTTCCCAGAGGGCAGCAGGGAGAACAGTCCATGGTGGGGGTGTGATGGGTCACTGATAATATTTCGGGCTCGGGACACGCAGCGCTGGGATGACAAGTCCTGAATGGAGGGAAGAGGAGCCCCGATGATCCTCTCTGCTGTCCTCACCACTCTCCTCAGGTTCTTCCAATCGGAGGCGCAGCAACCTCCACACCACACCGAGAGACAGCTTGTCAGAATGCTCTCTATGGTGCTTCGGTATAACGTCCTCATGATGGGTGGGGGCAGGTGGGCTCTCCTCATCCTCCGCAGGAAGTACAAGCGCTTCTGTGCCCTCTTGACCAGTGTTGTGGTGTTCACAGTCCAGGTGAGGTCGTCTGTGATGTGGACTCCCAGGAATTTAGTGCTGCTGACCACCTCCACAGCTGAGCTGTTGATGATCAGTGGAGCGTGGTGAGGCTGGTTCTTCCTGAAGTCGACGATGATCTCCTTCGTCTTCTCCACATTCAGGATCAGGCTATTTTCTCTGCACCAGCCCACCAACTGCTCCACCTCCTCTCTGTAGTCCAGGTCGTTGTTGTCCCTGATGAGGCCACCACCGTTGTGTCGTCTGCAAACTTCACGATGTGATTGGTGGTGAACCTGGGGGCGCAGCCGTGTGTCATCAGGGTGAACAGCAGGGGGCTCAGGACGCAGCCCTGAGGGGAGCCTGTGCTGAGGGTGATGACATCTGAGGTGTTCTGTCCGACCCGGACTGACTGAGGTCTGTTGGTTAGGAAGTCTAGCAGCCAGTTCCGAAGGGGGGTGCTGAAGCCCGAGGTGTTCCAGTTTTTCCACCAGATGTTGTGGAATGATGGTGTTAAACGCTGAGCTGAAGGTCCAGGAACAACAACCGCACGTGGGTGTTCCTCTCCTCCAGGTGAGCCAGGCTCAGGTGAAGAACGGAGGAGATGGCATCCTCAGTGGAGCGGTTCTGCCGGTAGGCAAACTGGAACGGATCGAATGTTGGGGGGAGTCCGGAGACGATGTGATCTTTGAGCAGCCTTTCGAAGCACTTCATCATTCACTGTACATAGTCTGCTCTCTAGCGGTAAAAGACGTGAACTACAATGCTATGGATGACGCCACACAATATAGATTGAAACTCGGGTATAGTTTCAATGTCGGAGTTTAAAACCTCGGCTTGCAGTTTCCGAATGCCATACGTAATGGTGTTGTCAAAATTTGCTTTAACAATTGAAGTGGAAAAAGAAAAAAAAGCTTACAGCACCTGGTATCCCAGGCGGTCTCCCATCCAAGTACTAACCAGGCCCGACCCTGCTTAGCTTCCGAGATCGGACGAGATCGGGCGTTCTCAGGGTAGTATGGCCGTAAGCCATGTTGAGCGCAAAATAATGCATTTTATAGATACAATCGCCCCTGAAAACCAAGACTTGGCGTTTCATGGAAACATGGCTATCATGAAAAGTTATTGACAGCTTTTTATGTGGTAGCACAAATTTGCCATTGCGACCTGCATTTTGCTGTATCAAAGTAAATGTCATGAAAAGTGGAAAAACCCTACTGGAATGTGCAATGTGTTTTTTTTTTTTTTTTTTACGGATAAAGACTGCTGCTTTGAGTTCACAGGGAGCCAGCCTCTTTATTCACTGTACATAGTCTGCTCTCTAGCGGTAAAAGACGTGAACTACAATGCTATGGATGACGCCACACAATATACCGTTTTTTTCCGTGTATAATACGCCCCCATGTATAATACGCACCCTAACAATGGCATGTTGATGCTGGAAAAAAGCCTGTACCCATGTATAATACGCACCCAATTTTTTTTAATTTTTTTTTTAATTTTCTTTTTTTTTTTTTTTAAAGTCCCAATGATCGTCACACACGCAGGGAGGCAATGGGTCCCATTTTTATAGTCTTTGGTATGGTCTTAACTAGGCTGGATGTATTTTTTTTGTTGGCGTTGATTTCTCCGACTGCCCATAAAGGCACCACCGCGATCAGATGAAAAGAGAGGAAAGTGACGTGCGGACATGTGAAAAAGGCGGCTCTGTATGGGAGAGACGTTGAAGAGGAATAAAAACACCCTGGAAACCAAAACTTGCCCCTCGTCGTGACTCGGAGCCGCAACAAATGTTTCGGATTTGTGTAGGGTACATTGTGACAGCAAACGAGCAGGTGATCGAGCAAGCGTTTGATACGAGAGCATTGCGTTCGTATGGAGCGTGTTTGAAGTGAACAGCAGAGACGAAAGGAACAAGGCAAAGTGTTGTGAAATAAAATATTACCTATAATACGCATTTTGTTATTTGCTGATTGTATTAAACTATCACATTCATTGTCAGTCAAGAAGAGAAGAGGACTATTATCCCTTCTTTGACGAAATTACCAGAGCACAGTACAAACACACGTTCTTTCGGGTATTTCAACCCACATTCTTTCACAACATGACAAGAAGAGAACAATACATAAATCAATACTCGTACCAGTACCATGATTTTCTTAAAAAAAAAAAAAAAAAAAAAAAAAAAAAAAAATTTAATTAAAAAAAAAAAAAAAAAAAAAAAAACAAATTGTACCCATGTATAATGCGCACCCCAGATTTTAGGACAATAAATTAGACTTAAATTTGCTTATTGATGCACGCCACACAACGTATAGATTTGAAACTCGGGTTACCTCGTTTCCAATGTCGGAGTTAAACTCGGCTTTTGCAGTTCCGAATGCCATACGTAATGGGTGTTGTTCAAATTTGCATTTTAACAATTGAAGTGGAAAAAGAAAAAAAAAGCTTACAGCACATGGTATTCCCAGACGGCTTTCTCCCATCCAAGTACTAACCCAGGCCCGACCCTGCCTTAGCTTCCGAGATCGGGCCGTTCTCCGGGTAGTATGGCCGTAAGCCATGGTAAGTGCACAAAATCATGCATTTTATAGATACAATCGCCCCTGAAAACCAAGACTTGGCGTTTCATGGAAACATGGCTATCATGAAAAGTTATTGACAGCTTTTTATGTGGTAGCACAAATTTGCCATTGCGACCTGCATTTTGCTGTATCAAGTAAATGTCATGAAAGTGGAAAAAACCCTACATGGAAGTGCAATGTGTTTTTTTTTTTTTTTTTACGGATAAAGACTGCATGCTTTGAGTTCACAGGGAGCCAGCCTCTTTATTCACTGTACATAGTCTGCTCTCTAGCGGTAAAAGACGTGAACTACAATGCTATGGATGACGCCACACAATATAGATTTGAAACTCGGGTATAGTTTCAATGTCGGAGTTAAAACTCGGCTTGCAGTTTCCGAATGCCATACGTAATGGGTGTTGTCAAAATTTGCTTTAACAATTGAAGTGGAAAAAGAAAAAAAAAGCTTACAGCACCTGGTATTCCCAGGCGGTCTCCCATCCAAGTACTAACCAGGCCCGACCCTGCTTAGCTTCCGAGATCGGACGAGATCGGGCGTTCTCAGGGTAGTATGGCCGTAAGCCATGGTTGAGTGCAAAATAATGCATTTTATAGATACAATCGCCCCTGAAAACCAAGACTTGGCGTTTCATGGAAACATGGCTATCATGAAAAGTTATTGACAGCTTTTTATGTGGTAGCACAAATTTGCCATTGCGACCTGCATTTTGCTGTATCAAAGTAAATGTCATGAAAAGTGGAAAAAACCCTACATGGAAGTGCAATGTGTTTTTTTTTTTTTTTTTTACGGATAAAGACTGCTGCTTGAGTTCACAGGGAGCCAGCCTCTTTATTCACTGTACATAGTCTGCTCTCTCGCGGTAAAAGACGTGAACTACAATGCTATGGATGACGCCACACAATATAGATTTGAAACTCGGGTATAGTTTCAATGTCGGAGTTAAAACTCGGCTTGCAGTTTCCGAATGCCATACGTAATGGGTGTTGTCAAAATTTGCTTTAACAATTGAAGTGGAAAAAGAAAAAAAAGCTTACAGCACCTGGTATTCCCAGGCGGTCTCCCATCCAAGTACTAACCAGGCCCGACCCTGCTTAGCTTCCGAGATCGGACGAGATCGGGCGTTCTCAGGGTAGTATGGCCGTAAGCCATGGTTGAGTGCAAAATAATGCATTTTATAGATACAATCGCCCCTGAAAACCAAGACTTGGCGTTTCATGGAAACATGGCTATCATGAAAAGTTATTGACAGCTTTTTATGTGGTAGCACAAATTTGCCATTGCGACCTGCATTTTGCTGTATCAAAGTAAATGTCATGAAAAGTGGAAAAACCCTACATGGAAGTGCAATGTGTTTTTTTTTTTTTTTTTACGGATAAAGACTGCTGCTTTGAGTTCACAGGGAGCCAGCCTCTTTATTCACTGTACATAGTCTGCTCTCTAGCGGTAAAAGACGTGAACTACAATGCTATGGATGACGCCACACAATATAGATTTGAAACTCGGGTATAGTGTCAATGTCGGAGTTAAAACTCGGCTTGCAGTTTCCGAATGCCATACGTAATGGGTGTTGTCAAAATTTGCTTTAACAATTGAAGTGGAAAAAGAAAAAAAAAGCTTACAGCACCTGGTATTCCCAGGCGGTCTCCCATCCAAGTACTAACCAGGCCCGACCCTGCTTAGCTTCCGAGATCGGACGAGATCGGGCGTTCTCAGGGTAGTATGGCCGTAAGCCATGGTTGAGTGCAAAATAATGCATTTTATAGATACAATCGCCCCTGAAAACCAAGACTTGGCGTTTCATGGAAACATGGCTATCATGAAAAGTTATTGACAGCTTTTTATGTGGTAGCACAAATTTGCCATTGCGACCTGCATTTTGCTGTATCAAAGTAAATGTCATGAAAAGTGGAAAAACCCTACATGGAAGTGCAATGTGTTTTTTTTTTTTTTTTTACGGATAAAGACTGCTGCTTTGAGTTCACAGGGAGCCAGCCTCTTTATTCACTGTACATAGTCTGCTCTCTAGCGGTAAAAGACGTGAACTACAATGCTATGGATGACGCCACACAATATAGATTTGAAACTCGGGTATAGTTTCAATGTCGGAGTTAAAACTCGGCTTGCAGTTTCCGAATGCCATACGTAATGGGTGTTGTCAAAATTTGCTTTAACAATTGAAGTGGAAAAAGAAAAAAAAAGCTTACAGCACCTGGTATTCCCAGGCGGTCTCCCATCCAAGTACTAACCAGGCCCGACCCTGCTTAGCTTCCGAGATCGGACGAGATCGGGCGTTCTCAGGGTAGTATGGCCGTAAGCCATGGTTGAGTGCAAAATAATGCAATTTATAGATACAATCGCCCCTGAAAACCAAGACTTGGCGTTTCATGGAAACATGGCTATCATGAAAAGTTATTGACAGCTTTTTATGTGGTAGCACAAATTTGCCATTGCGACCTGCATTTTGCTGTATCAAAGTAAATGTCATGAAAAGTGGAAAAACCCTACATGGAAGTGCAATGTGTTTTTTTTTTTTTTTTTACGGATAAAGACTGCTGCTTTGAGTTCACAGGGAGCCAGCCTCTTTATTCACTGTACATAGTCTGCTCTCTAGCGGTAAAAGACGTGAACTACAATGCTATGGATGACGCCACACAATATAGATTTGAAACTCGGGTATAGTTTCAATGTCGGAGTTAAAACTCGGCTTGCAGTTTCCGAATGCCATACGTAATGGGTGTTGTCAAAATTTGCTTTAACAATTGAAGTGGAAAAAGAAAAAAAAAGCTTACAGCACCTGGTATTCCCAGGCGGTCTCCCATCCAAGTACTAACCAGGCCCGACCCTGCTTAGCTTCCGAGATCGGACGAGATCGGGCGTTCTCAGGGTAGTATGGCCGTAAGCCATGGGTAATCACAAAATCATGCATTTTATAGAAACAATCGCCCCTGAAAACCAAGACTTGGCGTTTCATGGAAACATGGCTATCATGAAAAGTTATTGATAGCTTTTTATGTGGTAGCACAAATTTGCCATTGCGACCTGCATTTTGCTGTATCAAAGTAAATGTCATGAAAAGTGGAAAAAACCCTACATGGAAGTGCAATGTGTTTTGTTTTTTTTTTTTTTACGGATAAAGACTGCTGCTTTGAGTTCACAGGGAGCCAGCCTCTTTATTCACTGTACATAGTCTGCTCTCTAGCGGTAAAAGACGTGAACTACAATGCTATGGATGACGCCACACAATATAGATTTGAAACTCGGGTATAGTGTCAATGTCGGAGTTAAAACTCGGCTTGCAGTTTCCGAATGCCATACGTAATGGGTGTTGTCAAAATTTGCTTTAACAATTGAAGTGGAAAAAGAAAAAAAAAGCTTACAGCACCTGGTATTCCCAGGCGGTCTCCCATCCAAGTACTAACCAGGCCCGACCCCTGCTTAGCTTCCGAGATCGGACGAGATCGGGCGTTCTCAGGGTAGTATGGCCGTAAGCCATGGTTGAGTGCAAAATAATGCATTTTATAGATACAATCGCCCCTGAAAACCAAGACTTGGCGTTCATGGAAACATGGCTATCATGAAAAGTTATTGACAGCTTTTTATGTGGTAGCACAAATTTGCCATTGCGACCTGCATTTTGCTGTATCAAAGTAAATGTCATGAAAAGTGGAAAAACCCTACATGGAAGTGCAATGTGTTTTTTTTTTTTTTTTTTACGGATAAAGACTGCTGCTTTGAGTTCACAGGGAGCCAGCCTCTTTATTCACTGTACATAGTCTGCTCTCTAGCGGTAAAAGACGTGAACTACAATGCTATGGATGACGCCACACATATAGATTTGAAACTCGGGTATAGTTTCAATGTCGGAGTTAAAACTCGGCTTGCAGTTTCCGAATGCCATACGTAATGGGTGTTGTCAAAATTTGCTTTAACAATTGAAGTGGAAAAAGAAAAAAAAAGCTTACAGCACCTGGTATTCCCAGGCGGTCTCCCATCCAAGTACTAACCAGGCCCGACCCTGCTTAGCTTCCGAGATCGGACGAGATCGGGCGTTCTCAGGGTAGTATGGCCGTAAGCCATGGGTAATCACAAAATCATGCATTTTATAGAAACAATCGCCCCTGAAAACCAAGACTTGGCGTTTCATGGAAACATGGCTATCATGAAAAGTTATTGATAGCTTTTTATGTGGTAGCACAAATTTGCCATTGCGACCTGCATTTTGCTGTATCAAAGTAAATGTCATGAAAAGTGGAAAAACCCTACATGGAAGTGCAATGTGTTTTTTTTTTTTTTTTTACGGATAAAGACTGCAGCTTTGAGTTCACAGGGAGCCAGCCTCTTTATTCACTGTACATAGTCTGCTCTCTAGCGGTAAAGACGTGAACTACAATGCTATGGATGACGCCAACACAATATAGATTTGAAACTCGGGTATAGTTTCAATGTCGGAGTTAAAACCCGGCTTGCAGTTTCCGAAATGCCATACGTAATGGGTGTTGTCAAAATTTGCTTTAACAATTGAAGTGGAAAAAAGAAAAAAAAAAGCTTACAGCACCTGGTATTCCCAGGCGGTCTCCCATCCAAGTACTAACCAGGCCCGACCCTGCTTAGCTTCCGAGATCGGACGAGATCGGGCGTTCTCAGGGTAGTATGGCCGTAAGCCATGGTTGAGTGCAAAATAATGCATTTTATAGATACAATCGCCCCTGAAAACCAAGACTTGGCGTTTCATGGAAACATGGCTATCATGAAAAGTTATTGACAGCTTTTTATGTGGTAGCACAAATTTGCCATTGCGACCTGCATTTTGCTGTATCAAAGTAAATGTCATGAAAAGTGGAAAAACCCTACATGGAAGTGCAATGTTTTTTTGTTTTTTTTTTTACGGATAAAGACTGCTGCTTTGAGTTCACAGGGAGCCAGCCTCTTTATTCACTGTACATAGTCTGCTCTCTAGCGGTAAAGACGTGAACTACAATGCTATGGATGACGCCACACAATATAGATTTGAAACTCGGGTATAGTGTCAATGTCGGAGTTAAAACTCGGCTTGCAGTTTCCGAATGCCATACGTAATGGGTGTTGTCAAAATTTGCTTTAACAATTGAAGTGGAAAAAGAAAAAAAAAGCTTACAGCACCTGGTATTCCCAGGCGGTCTCCCATCCAAGTACTAACCAGGCCCGACCCTGCTTAGCTTCCGAGATCGGACGAGATCGGGCGTTCTCAGGGTAGTATGGCCGTAAGCCATGGTTGAGTGCAAAATAATGCATTTTATAGATACAATCGCCCCTGAAAACCAAGACTTGGCGTTTCATGGAAACATGGCTATCATGAAAAGTTATTGACAGCTTTTTATGTGGTAGCACAAATTTGCCATTGCGACCTGCATTTTGCTGTATCAAAGTAAATGTCATGAAAAGTGGAAAAACCCTACATGGAAGTGCAATGTTTTTTTTGTTTTTTTTTTACGGATAAAGACTGCTGCTTTGAGTTCACAGGGAGCCAGCCTCTTTATTCACTGTACATAGTCTGCTCTCTAGCGGTAAAAGACGTGAACTACAATGCTATGGATGACGCCACACAATATAGATTTGAAACTCGGGTATAGTGTCAATGTCGGAGTTAAAACTCGGCTTGCAGTTTCCGAATGCCATACGTAATGGGTGTTGTCAAAATTTGCTTTAACAATTGAAGTGGAAAAAGAAAAAAAAAGCTTACAGCACCTGGTATTCCCAGGCGGTCTCCCATCCAAGTACTAACCAGGCCCGACCCTGCTTAGCTTCCGAGATCGGACGAGATCGGGCGTTCTCAGGGTAGTATGGCCGTAAGCCATGGTTGAGTGCAAAATAATGCATTTTATAGATACAATCGCCCCTGAAAACCAAGACTTGGCGTTTCATGGAAACATGGCTATCATGAAAAGTTATTGACAGCTTTTTATGTGGTAGCACAAATTTGCCATTGCGACCTGCATTTTGCTGTATCAAAGTAAATGTCATGAAAAGTGGAAAAAACCCTACATGGAAGTGCAATGTGTTTTTTTTTTTTTTTTTACGGATAAAGACTGCTGCTTTGAGTTCACAGGGAGCCAGCCTCTTTATTCACTGTACATAGTCTGCTCTCTAGCGGTAAAAGACGTGAACTACAATGCTATGGATGACGCCACACAATATAGATTTGAAACTCGGGTATAGTTTCAATGTCGGAGTTAAAACTCGGCTTGCAGTTTCCGAATGCCATACGTAATGGGTGTTGTCAAAATTTGCTTTAACAATTGAAGTGGAAAAAGAAAAAAAAAAGCTTACAGCACCTGGTATTCCCAGGCGGTCTCCCATCCAAGTACTAACCAGGCCCGACCCTGCTTAGCTTCCGAGATCGGACGAGATCGGGCGTTCTCAGGGTAGTATGGCCGTAAGCCATGGGTAATCACAAAATCATGCATTTTATAGAAACAATCGCCCCTGAAAACCAAGACTTGGCGTTTCATGGAAACATGGCTATCATGAAAAGTTATTGATAGCTTTTTATGTGGTAGCACAAATTTGCCATTGCGACCTGCATTTTGCTGTATCAAAGTAAATGTCATGAAAAGTGGAAAAACCCTACATGGAAGTGCAATGTGTTTTGTTTTTTGTTTTTTTACTGATAAAGACTGCTGCTTTGAGTTCACAGGGAGCCAGCCTCTTTATTCACTGTACATAGTCTGCTCTCTAGCGGTAAAAGACGTGAACTACAATGCTATGGATGACGCCACACAATATAGATTTGAAACTCGGGTATAGTGTCAATGTCGGAGTTAAAACTCGGCTTGCAGTTTCCGAATGCCATACGTAATGGGTGTTGTCAAAATTTGCTTTAACAATTGAAGTGGAAAAAGAAAAAAAAAGCTTACAGCACCTGGTATTCCCAGGCGGTCTCCCATCCAAGTACTAACCAGGCCCGACCCTGCTTAGCTTCCGAGATCGGACGTTCTCAGGGTAGTATGGCCGTAAGCCATGGTTGAGTGCAAAATAATGCAATTTATAGATACAATCGCCCCTGAAAACCAAGACTTGGCGTTTCATGGAAACATGGCTATCATGAAAAGTTATTGACAGCTTTTTATGTGGTAGCACAAATTTGCCATTGCGACCTGCATTTTGCTGTATCAAAGTAAATGTCATGAAAAGTGGAAAAACCCTACATGGAAGTGCAATGTGTTTTTTTTCTTTTTTTTTTACGGATAAAGACTGCTGCTTTGAGTTCACAGGGAGCCAGCCTCTTTATTCACTGTACATAGTCTGCTCTCTAGCGGTAAAAGACGTGAACTACAATGCTATGGATGACGCCACACAATATAGATTTGAAACTCGGGTATAGTTTCAATGTCGGAGTTAAAACTCGGCTTGCAGTTTCCGAATGCCATACGTAATGGGTGTTGTCAAAATTTGCTTTAACAATTGAAGTGGAAAAAGAAAAAAAAAGCTTACAGCACCTGGTATTCCCAGGCGGTCTCCCATCCAAGTACTAACCAGGCCCGACCCTGCTTAGCTTCCGAGATCGGACGAGATCGGGCGTTCTCAGGGTAGTATGGCCGTAAGCCATGGTTGAGTGCAAAATAATGCATTTTATAGATACAATCGCCCCTGAAAACCAAGACTTGGCGTTTCATGGAAACATGGCTATCATGAAAAGTTATTGACAGCTTTTTATGTGGTAGCACAAATTTGCCATTGCGACCTGCATTTTGCTGTATCAAAGTAAATGTCATGAAAAGTGGAAAAACCCTACATGGAAGTGCAATGTGTTTTTTTTTTTTTTTTACGGATAAAGACTGCTGCTTTGAGTTCACAGGGAGCCAGCCTCTTTATTCACTGTACATAGTCTGCTCTCTAGCGGTAAAAGACGTGAACTACAATGCTATGGATGACGCCACACAATATAGATTTGAAACTCGGGTATAGTTTCAATGTCGGAGTTAAAACTCGGCTTGCAGTTTCCGAATGCCATACGTAATGGGTGTTGTCAAAATTTGCTTTAACAATTGAAGTGGAAAAAGAAAAAAAAAGCTTACAGCACCTGGTATTCCCAGGCGGTCTCCCATCCAAGTACTAACCAGGCCCGACCCTGCTTAGCTTCCGAGATCGGACGTTCTCAGGGTAGTATGGCCGTAAGCCACAGTTGAGCGCAAAATAATGCATTTTATAGATACAATCGCCCCTGAAAACCAAGACTTGGCGTTTCATGGAAACATGGCTATCATGAAAAGTTATTGACAGCTTTTTATGTGGTAGCACAAATTTGCCATTGCGACCTGCATTTTGCTGTATCAAAGTAAATGTCATGAAAAGTGGAAAAACCCTACATGGAAGTGCAATGTTTTTTTTTTTTTTTTTTTTACGGATAAAGACTGCTGCCTTGAGTTCACAGGGAGCCAGCCTCTTTATTCACTGTACATAGTCTGCTCTCTAGCGGTAAAAGACGTGAACTACAATGCTATGGATGACGCCACACAATATAGATTTGAAACTCGGGTATAGTTTCAATGTCGGAGTTAAAACTCGGCTTGCAGTTTCCGAATGCCATACGTAATGGGTGTTGTCAAAATTTGCTTTAACAATTGAAGTGGAAAAAGAAAAAAAAAAGCTTACAGCACCTGGTATTCCCAGGCGGTCTCCCATCCAAGTACTAACCAGGCCCGACCCTGCTTAGCTTCCGAGATCGGACGAGATCGGGCGTTCTCAGGGTAGTATGGCCGTAAGCCATGGTTGAGTGCAAAATAATGCATTTTATAGATACAATCGCCCCTGAAAACCAAGACTTGGCGTTTCATGGAAACATGGCTATCATGAAAGTTATTGACAGCTTTTTATGTGGTAGCACAAATTTGCCATTGCGACCTGCATTTTGCTGTATCAAAGTAAATGTCATGAAAGTGGAAAAACCCTACATGGAAGTGCAATGTTTTTTTTTTTTTTTTTTTACGGATAAAGACTGCTGCTTTGAGTTCACAGGGAGCCAGCCTCTTTATTCACTGTACATAGTCTGCTCTCTAGCGGTAAAAGACGTGAACTACAATGCTATGGATGACGCCACACAATATAGATTTGAAACTCGGGTATAGTTTCAATGTCGGAGTTAAAACTCGGCTTGCAGTTTCCGAATGCCATACGTAATGGGTGTTGTCAAAATTTGCTTTAACAATTGAAGTGGAAAAAGAAAAAAAAAGCTTACAGCACCTGGTATTCCCAGGCGGTCTCCCATCCAAGTACTAACCAGGCCCGACCCTGCTTAGCTTCCGAGATCGGACGAGATCGGGCGTTCTCAGGGTAGTATGGCCGTAAGCCATGGGTAATCACAAAATCATGCATTTTATAGAAACAATCGCCCCTGAAAACCAAGACTTGGCGTTTCATGGAAACATGGCTATCATGAAAAGTTATTGATAGCTTTTTATGTGGTAGCACAAATTTGCCATTGCGACCTGCATTTTGCTGTATCAAAGTAAATGTCATGAAAAGTGGAAAAACCCTACATGGAAGTGCAATGTGTTTTGTTTTTTGTTTTTTTACTGATAAAGACTGCTGCTTTGAGTTCACAGGGAGCCAGCCTCTTTATTCACTGTACATAGTCTGCTCTCTAGCGGTAAAAGACGTGAACTACAATGCTATGGATGACGCCACACAATATAGATTTGAAACTCGGGTATAGTGTCAATGTCGGAGTTAAAACTCGGCTTGCAGTTTCCGAATGCCATACGTAATGGGTGTTGTCAAAATTTGCTTTAACAATTGAAGTGGAAAAAGAAAAAAAAAGCTTACAGCACCTGGTATTCCCAGGCGGTCTCCCATCCAAGTACTAACCAGGCCCGACCCTGCTTAGCTTCCGAGATCGGACGAGATCGGGCGTTCTCAGGGTAGTATGGCCGTAAGCCATGGTTGAGTGCAAAATAATGCATTTTATAGATACAATCGCCCCTGAAAACCAAGACTTGGCGTTTCATGGAAACATGGCTATCATGAAAAGTTATTGACAGCTTTTTATGTGGTAGCACAAATTTGCCATTGCGACCTGCATTTTGCTGTATCAAAGTAAATGTCATGAAAAGTGGAAAAACCCTACATGGAAGTGCAATGTGTTTTTTTTTTTTTTTTTACGGATAAAGACTGCTGCTTTGAGTTCACAGGGAGCCAGCCTCTTTATTCACTGTACATAGTCTGCTCTCTAGCGGTAAAAGACGTGAACTACAATGCTATGGATGACGCCACACAATATAGATTTGAAACTCGGGTATAGTTTCAATGTCGGAGTTAAAACTCGGCTTGCAGTTTCCGAATGCCATACGTAATGGGTGTTGTCAAAATTTGCTTTAACAATTGAAGTGGAAAAAGAAAAAAAAAAGCTTACAGCACCTGGTATTCCCAGGCGGTCTCCCATCCAAGTACTAACCAGGCCCGACCCTGCTTAGCTTCCGAGATCGGACGAGATCGGGCGTTCTCAGGGTAGTATGGCCGTAAGCCATGGTTGAGTGCAAAATAATGCATTTTATAGATACAATCGCCCCTGAAAACCAAGACTTGGCGTTTCATGGAAACATGGCTATCATGAAAAGTTATTGACAGCTTTTTATGTGGTAGCACAAATTTGCCATTGCGACCTGCATTTTGCTGTATCAAAGTAAATGTCATGAAAAGTGGAAAACCCTACATGGAAGTGCAATGTGTTTTTTTTTTTTTTTTTACGGATAAAGACTGCAGCTTTGAGTTCACAGGGAGCCAGCCTCTTTATTCACTGTACATAGTCTGCTCTCTAGCGGTAAAAGACGTGAACTACAATGCTATGGATGACGCCACACAATATAGATTTGAAACTCGGGTATAGTTTCAATGTCGGAGTTAAAACTCGGCTTGCAGTTTCCGAATGCCATACGTAATGGGTGTTGTCAAAATTTGCTTTAACAATTGAAGTGGAAAAAGAAAAAAAAAAGCTTACAGCACCTGGTATTCCCAGGCGGTCTCCCATCCAAGTACTAACCAGGCCCGACCCTGCTTAGCTTCCGAGATCGGGCGTTCTCAGGGTAGTATGGCCGTAAGCCATGGTTGAGTGCAAAATAATGCATTTTGTAGATACAATCGCCCCTGAAAACCAAGACTTGGCGTTTCATGGAAACATGGCTATCATGAAAAGTTATTGACAGCTTTTTATGTGGTAGCACAAATTTGCCATTGCGACCTGCATTTTGCTGTATCAAAGTAAATGTCATGAAAAGTGGAAAAACCCTACATGGAAGTGCAATGTGTTTTTTTTTTTTTTTTTTACGGATAAAGACTGCTGCTTTGAGTTCACAGGGAGCCAGCCTCTTTATTCACTGTACATAGTCTGCTCTCTAGCGGTAAAAGAGGTGAACTACAATGCTATGGATGACGCCACACAATATAGATTTGAAACTCGGGTATAGTTTCAATGTCGGAGTTAAAACTCGGCTTTCAGTTTCCGAATGCCATACGTAATGGGTGTTGTCAAAATTTGCTTTAACAATTGAAGTGGAAAAAAAAAAAAAAAAAAAAGCTTACAGCACCTGGTATTCCCAGGCGGTCTCCCATCCAAGTACTAACCAGGCCCGACCCTGCTTAGCTTCCGAGATCGGACGAGATCGGGCGTTCTCAGGGTAGTATGGCCGTAAGCCATGGTTGAGTGCAAAATAATGCATTTTATAGATACAATCGCCCCTGAAAACCAAGACTTGGCGTTTCGTGGAAACATGGCTATCATGAAAAGTTATTGACAGCTTTTTATGTGGTAGCACAAATTTGCCATTGCGACCTGCATTTTGCTGTATCAAAGTAAATGTCATGAAAAGTGGAAAAACCCTACATGGAAGTGCAATGTGTTTTTTTTTTTTTTTTACGGATAAAGACTGCTGCTTTGAGTTCACAGGGAGCCAGCCTCTTTATTCTTAGACTTAGACTTAGACAGAACTTTATTGTCATTTTGTCAACACTAGGTGTACAAAACGAAATTTCGTTGCATACGGCTTTCAACAATGTAGAGGTATTTCGGCTGGTTAAAAAAAAAGTGACATTCTATATAAAAAAATGAAATAAGATAATTATAAAGTACAAAGTGCAGCAGTGATAAAGTATGTGAACAGTGCAGGAGACAAAAGCAGTATTTACAAGTGTGCAGAGGAATGCTACGTTTAAATGTTCAACAGTCTGACGACAGCAGGGAAAAAACTATTGCAGAACCTGGTGGACCTGCAGCGGATGCTGCGAAACCTCTTCCCAGAGGGCAGCAGGGAGAACAGTCCATGGTGGGGGTGTGATGGGTCACTGATAATATTTCGGGCTCGGGACACGCAGCGCTGGGATGACAAGTCCTGAATGGAGGGAAGAGGAGCCCCGATGATCCTCTCTGCTGTCCTCACCACTCTCCTCAGGTTCTTCCAATCGGAGGCGCAGCAACCTCCACACCACACCGAGAGACAGCTTGTCAGAATGCTCTCTATGGTGCTTCGGTAGAACGTCCTCATGATGGGTGGGGGCAGGTGGGCTCTCCTCATCCTCCGCAGGAAGTACAAGCGCTTCTGTGCCCTCTTGACCAGTGTTGTGGTGTTCACAGTCCAGGTGAGGTCGTCTGTGATGTGGACTCCCAGGAATTTAGTGCTGCTGACCACCTCCACAGCTGAGCTGTTGATGATCAGTGGAGCGTGGTGAGGCTGGTTCTTCCTGAAGTCGACGATGATCTCCTTCGTCTTCTCCACATTCAGGATCAGGCTATTTTCTCTGCACCAGCCCACCAACTGCTCCACCTCCTCTCTGTAGTCCAGGTCGTTGTTGTCCCTGATGAGGCCCACCACCGTTGTGTCGTCTGCAAACTTCACGATGTGATTGGTGGTGAACCTGGGGGCGCAGTCGTGTGTCATCAGGGTGAACAGCAGGGGGCTCAGGACGCAGCCCTGAGGGGAGCCTGTGCTGAGGGTGATGACATCTGAGGTGTTCTGTCCGACCCGGACTGACTGAGGTCTGTTGGTGAGGAAGTCTAGCAGCCAGTTCCGAAGGGGGGTGCTGAAGCCCAGGTGTTCCAGTTTTTCCACCAGATGTTGTGGAATGATGGTGTTAAACGCTGAGCTGAAGTCCAGGAACAACAACCGCACGTGGGTGTTCCTCTCCTCCAGGTGAGCCAGGCTCAGGTGAAGAACGGAGGAGATGGCATCCTCAGTGGAGCGGTTCTGCCGGTAGGCAAACTGGAACGGATCGAATGTTGGGGGGAGTCCGGAGACGATGTGATCTTTGAGCAGCCTTTCGAAGCACTTCATCATTCACTGTACATAGTCTGCTCTCTAGCGGTAAAAGACGTGAACTACAATGCTATGGATGACGCCACACAATATAGATTTGAAACTCGGGTATAGTGTCAATGTCGGAGTTAAAACTCGGCTTGCAGTTTCCGAATGCCATACGTAATGGGTGTTGTCAAATTTGCTTTAACAATTGAAGTGGAAAAAGAAAAAAAAAGCTTACAGCACCTGGTATTCCCAGGCGGTCTCCCATCCAAGTACTAACCAGGCCCGACCCTGCTTAGCTTCCGAGATCGGACGAGATCGGGCGTTCTCAGGGTAGTATGGCCGTAAGCCATGGTTGAGTGCAAAATAATGCATTTTATAGATACAATCGCCCCTGAAAACCAAGACTTGGCGTTTCATGGAAACATGGCTATCATGAAAAGTTATTGACAGCTTTTTATGTGGTAGCACAAATTTGCCATTGCGACCTGCATTTTGCTGTATCAAAGTAAATGTCATGAAAAGTGGAAAAACCCTACATGGAAGTGCAATGTGTTTTTTTTTTTTTTTTTTTTACGGATAAAGACTGCTGCTTTGAGTTCACAGGGAGCCAGCCTCTTTATTCACTGTACATAGTCTGCTCTCTAGCGGTAAAAGACGTGAACTACAATGCTATGGATGACGCCACACAATATACCGTTTTTTTCCGTGTATAATACGCCCCCATGTATAATACGCACCCTAACAATGGCATGTTGATGCTGGAAAAAAGCCTGTACCCATGTATAATACGCACCCAATTTTTTTTAATTTTTTTTTTAATTTTCTTTTTTTTTTTTTTTTTAAAGTCCCAATGATCGTCACACACGCAGGGAGGCAATGGGTCCCATTTTTATAGTCTTTGGTATGGTCTTAACTAGGCTGGATGTATTTTTTTTGTTGGCGTTGATTTCTCCGACTGCCCATAAAGGCACCACCGCGATCAGATGAAAAGAGAGGAAAGTGACGTGCGGACATGTGAAAAAGGCGGCTCTGTATGGGAGAGACGTTGAAGAGGAATAAAAACACCCTTGGAAACCAAAACTTGCCCCTCGTCGTGACTCGGAGCCGCAACAAATGTTTCGGATTTGTGTAGGGTACATTGTGACAGCAAACGAGCAGGTGATCGAGCAAGCGTTTGATACGAGAGCATTGCGTTCGTATGGAGCGTGTTTGAAGTGAACAGCAGAGACGAAAGGAACAAGGCAAAGTGTTGTGAAATAAAATATTACCTATAATACGCATTTTGTTATTTGCTGATTGTATTAAACTATCACATTCATTGTCAGTCAAGAAGAGAAGAGGACTATTATCCCTTCTTTGACGAAATTACCAGAGCACAGTACAAACACACGTTCTTTCGGTATTTATTCAACCCACATTCTTTCACAACATGACAAGAAGAGAACAATACATAAATCAATACTCGTACCAGTACCATGATTTTCTTAAAAAAAAAAAAAAAAAAAAAAAAAAAAATTTAATTAAAAAAAAAAAAAAAAAAAAAAACAAATTGTACCCATGTATAATGCGCACCCCAGATTTTAGGACAATAAATTAGTTAAATTTTGCGTATTATACACGGAAAAAAACGGTAGATTTGAAACTCGGGTATAGTGTCAATGTCGGAGTTAAAACTCGGCTTGCAGTTTCCGAATGCCATACGTAATGGGTGTTGTCAAAATTTGCTTTAACAATTGAAGTGGAAAAAGAAAAAAAAAGCTTACAGCACCTGGTATTCCCAGGCGGTCTCCCATCCAAGTACTAACCAGGCCCGACCCTGCTTAGCTTCCGAGATCGGGCGTTCTCAGGGTAGTATGGCCGTAAGCCATGGTTGAGTGCAAAATAATGCATTTTATAGATACAATCGCCCCTGAAAACCAAGACTTGGCGTTTCATGGAAACATGGCTATCATGAAAAGTTATTGACAGCTTTTTATGTGGTAGCACAAATTTGCCATTGCGACCTGCATTTTGCTGTATCAAAGTAAATGTCATGAAAAGTGGAAAAACCCTACATGGAAGTGCAATGTGTTTTTTTTTTTTTTTTTACGGATAAAGACTGCTGCTTTGAGTTCACAGGGAGCCAGCCTCTTTATTCACTGTACATAGTCTGCTCTCTAGCGGTAAAAGACGTGAACTACAATGCTATGGATGACGCCACACAATATAGATTTGAAACTCGGGTATAGTTTCAATGTCGGAGTTAAAACTCGGCTTGCAGTTTCCGAATGCCATACGTAATGGGTGTTGTCAAAATTTGCTTTAACAATTGAAGTGGAAAAAGAAAAAAAAAGCTTACAGCACCTGGTATTCCCAGGCGGTCTCCCATCCAAGTACTAACCAGGCCCGACCCTGCTTAGCTTCCGAGATCGGACGAGATCGGGCGTTCTCAGGGTAGTATGGCCGTAAGCCATGGTTGAGCGCAAAATAATGCATTTTATAGATACAATCGCCCCTGAAAACCAAGACTTGGCGTTTCATGGAAACATGGCTATCATGAAAAGTTATTGACAATTTTTATGTGGTAGCACAAATTTGCCATTGCGACCTGCATTTTGCTGTATCAAAGTAAATGTCATGAAAAGTGGAAAAACCCTACATGGAAGTGCAATGTGTTTTTTTTTTTTTTTTTTACGGATAAAGACTGCTGCTTTGAGTTCACAGGGAGCCAGCCTCTTTATTCACTGTACATAGTCTGCTCTCTAGCGGTAAAAGACGTGAACTACAATGCTATGGATGACGCCACACAATATAGATTTGAAACTCGGGTATAGTTTCAATGTCGGAGTTAAAACTCGGCTTGCAGTTTCCGAATGCCATACGTAATGGGTGTTGTCAAAATTTGCTTTAACAATTGAAGTGGAAAAATAAAAAAAAAGCTTACAGCACCTGGTATTCCCAGGCGGTCTCCCATCCAAGTACTAACCAGGCCCGACCCTGCTTAGCTTCCGAGATCGGGCGTTCTCAGGGTAGTATGGCCGTAAGCCATGGGTAATCACAAAATCATGCATTTTATAGAAACAATCGCCCCTGAAAACCAAGACTTGGCGTTTCATGGAAACATGGCTATCATGAAAAGTTATTGATAGCTTTTTATGTGGTAGCACAAATTTGCCATTGCGACCTGCATTTTGCTGTATCAAAGTAAATGTCATGAAAAGTGGAAAAACCCTACATGGAAGTGCAATGTGTTTTGTTTTTTGTTTTTTTACTGATAAAGACTGCTGCTTTGAGTTCACAGGGAGCCAGCCTCTTTATTCACTGTACATAGTCTGCTCTCTAGCGGTAAAAGACGTGAACTACAATGCTATGGATGACGCCACACAATATAGATTTGAAACTCGGGTATAGTGTCAATGTCGGAGTTAAAACTCGGCTTGCAGTTTCCGAATGCCATACGTAATGGGTGTTGTCAAAATTTGCTTTAACAATTGAAGTGGAAAAAGAAAAAAAAAGCTTACAGCACCTGGTATTCCCAGGCGGTCTCCCATCCAAGTACTAACCAGGCCCGACCCTGCTTAGCTTCCGAGATCGGACGAGATCGGGCGTTCTCAGGGTAGTATGGCCGTAAGCCATGGTTGAGTGCAAAATAATGCATTTTATAGATACAATCGCCCCTGAAAACCAAGACTTGGCGTTTCATGGAAACATGGCTATCATGAAAAGTTATTGACAGCTTTTTATGTGGTAGCACAAATTTGCCATTGCGACCTGCATTTTGCTGTATCAAAGTAAATGTCATGAAAAGTGGAAAAAACCCTACATGGAAGTGCAATGTGGTTTTTTTTTTTTTTTTTTTACGGATAAAGACTGCTGCTTTGAGTTCACAGGGAGCCAGCCTCTTTATTCACTGTACATAGTCTGCTCTCTAGCGGTAAAAGACGTGAACTACAATGCTATGGATGACGCCACACAATATAGATTTGAAACTCGGGTATAGTGTCAATGTCGGAGTTAAAACTCGGCTTCCAGTTTCCGAATGCCATACGTAATGGGTGTTGTCAAAATTTGCTTTAACAATTGAAGTGGAAAAAAAAAAAAAAAAAGCTTACAGCACCTGGTATTCCCAGGCGGTCTCCCATCCAAGTACTAACCAGGCCCGACCCTGCTTAGCTTCCGAGATCGGACGAGATCGGGCGTTCTCAGGGTAGTATGGCCGTAAGCCATGGTTGAGTGCAAAATAATGCATTTTATAGATACAATCGCCCCTGAAAACCAAGACTTGGCGTTTCATGGAAACATGGCTATCATGAAAAGTTATTGACAGCTTTTTATGTGGTAGCACAAATTTGCCATTGCGACCTGCATTTTGCTGTATCAAAGTAAATGTCATGAAAAGTGGAAAAACCCTACATGGAAGTGCAATGTGGTTTTTTTTTTTTTTTTTACGGATAAAGACTGCTGCTTTGAGTTCACAGGGAGCCAGCCTCTTTATTCACTGTACATAGTCTGCTCTCTAGCGGTAAAAGACGTGAACTACAATGCTATGGATGACGCCACACAATATAGATTTGAAACTCGGGTATAGTTTCAATGTCGGAGTTAAAACTCGGCTTGCAGTTTCCGAATGCCATACGTAATGGGTGTTGTCAAAATTTGCTTTAACAATTGAAGTGGAAAAAGAAAAAAAAAGCTTACAGCACCTGGTATTCCCAGGCGGTCTCCCATCCAAGTACTAACCAGGTCCGACCCTGCTTAGCTTCCGAGATCGGACGAGATCGGGCGTTCTCAGGGTAGTATGGCCGTAAGCCATGGGTAATCACAAAATCATGCATTTTATAGAAACAATCGCCCCTGAAAACCAAGACTTGGCGTTTCATGGAAACATGGCTATCATGAAAAGTTATTGATAGCTTTTTATGTGGTAGCACAAATTTGCCATTGCGACCTGCATTTTGCTGTATCAAAGTAAATGTCATGAAAAGTGGAAAAACCCTACATGGAAGTGCAATGTGTTTTGTTTTTTGTTTTTTTACTGATAAAGACTGCTGCTTTGAGTTCACAGGGAGCCAGCCTCTTTATTCACTGTACATAGTCTGCTCTCTAGCGGTAAAAGACGTGAACTACAATGCTATGGATGACGCCACACAATATAGATTTGAAACTCGGGTATAGTGTCAATGTCGGAGTTAAAACTCGGCTTGCAGTTTCCGAATGCCATACGTAATGGGTGTTGTCAAAATTTGCTTTAACAATTGAAGTGGAAAAAGAAAAAAAAAGCTTACAGCACCTGGTATTCCCAGGCGGTCTCCCATCCAAGTACTAACCAGGCCCGACCCTGCTTAGCTTCCGAGATCGGACGTTCTCAGGGTAGTATGGCCGTAAGCCATGGTTGAGTGCAAAATAATGCAATTTATAGATACAATCGCCCCTGAAAACCAAGACTTGGCGTTTCATGGAAACATGGCTATCATGAAAAGTTATTGACAGCTTTTTATGTGGTAGCACAAATTTGCCATTGCGACCTGCATTTTGCTGTATCAAAGTAAATGTCATGAAAAGTGGAAAAACCCTACATGGAAGTGCAATGTGTTTTTTTTTCTTTTTTTTTTACGGATAAAGACTGCTGCTTTGAGTTCACAGGGAGCCAGCCTCTTTATTCACTGTACATAGTCTGCTCTCTAGCGGTAAAAGACGTGAACTACAATGCTATGGATGACGCCACACAATATAGATTTGAAACTCGGGTATAGTTTCAATGTCGGAGTTAAAACTCGGCTTGCAGTTTCCGAATGCCATACGTAATGGGCTGTTGTCAAAATTTGCTTTAACAATTGAAGTGGAAAAAGAAAAAAAAAGCGTACAGCACCTGGTATTCCCAG
>NW_023590243.1:40000-81452 GCF_901709675.1 Syngnathus acus
GGATAAAGACTGCTGCTTTGAGTTCACAGGGAGCCAGCCTCTTTATTCACTGTACATAGTCTGCTCTCTAGCGGTAAAAGACTGTGAACTACAATGCTATGGATGACGCCACACAATATAGATTTGAAACTCGGGTATAGTTTCAATGTCGGAGTTAAAACTCGGCTTGCAGTTTCCGAATGCCATACGTAATGGGTGTTGTCAAAATTTGCTTTAACAATTGAAGTGGAAAAAAGAAAAAAAAAGCTTACAGCACCTGGTATTCCCAGGCGGTCTCCCATCCAAGTACTAACCAGGCCCGACCCTGCTTAGCTTCCGAGATCGGACGAGATCGGGCGTTCTCAGGGTAGTATGGCCGTAAGCCATGGTGAAGTCACAAAATCATGCATTTTATAGATAACAATCGCCCCTGAAAACCAAGACTTGGCGTTTCATGGAAACATGGCTATCATGAAAAGTTATTGATAGCTTTTTATGTGGTAGCACAAATTTGCCATTGCGACCTGCATTTTGCTGTATCAAAGTAAATGTCATGAAAAGTGGAAAAACCCTACATGGAAGTGCAATGTGTTTTGTTTTTTGTTTTTTTACTGATAAAGACTGCTGCTTTGAGTTCACAGGGAGCCAGCCTCTTTATTCACTGTACATAGTCTGCTCTCTAGCGGTAAAAGACGTGAACTACAATGCTATGGATGACGCCACACAATATAGATTTGAAACTCGGGTATAGTGTCAATGTCGGAGTTAAAACTCGGCTTGCAGTTTCCGAATGCCATACGTAATGGGTGTTGTCAAAATTTGCTTTAACAATTGAAGTGGAAAAAGAAAAAAAAAGCTTACAGCACCTGGTATTCCCAGGCGGTCTCCCATCCAAGTACTAACCAGGCCCGACCCTGCTTAGCTTCCGAGATCGGACGAGATCGGGCGTTCTCAGGGTAGTATGGCCGTAAGCCATGGTTGAGTGCAAAATAATGCATTTTATAGATACAATCGCCCCTGAAAACCAAGACTTGGCGTTTCATGGAAACATGGCTATCATGAAAAGTTATTGACAGCTTTTTATGTGGTAGCACAAATTTGCCATTGCGACCTGCATTTTGCTGTATCAAAGTAAATGTCATGAAAAGTGGAAAAACCCTACATGGAAGTGCAATGTGTTTTTTTTTTTTTTTTTTACGGATAAAGACTGCTGCTTTGAGTTCACAGGGAGCCAGCCTCTTTATTCACTGTACATAGTCTGCTCTCTAGCGGTAAAAGACGTGAACTACAATGCTATGGATGACGCCACACAATATAGATTTGAAACTCGGGTATAGTTTCAATGTCGGAGTTAAAACTCGGCTTGCAGTTTCCGAATGCCATACGTAATGGGTGTTGTCAAAATTTGCTTTAACAATTGAAGTGGAAAAAGAAAAAAAAAGCTTACAGCACCTGGTATTCCCAGGCGGTCTCCCATCCAAGTACTAACCAGGCCCGACCCTGCTTAGCTTCCGAGATCGGACGAGATCGGGCGTTCTCAGGGTAGTATGGCCGTAAGCCATGGTTGAGTGCAAAATAATGCATTTTATAGATACAATCGCCCCTGAAAACCAAGACTTGGCGTTTCATGGAAACATGGCTATCATGAAAAGTTATTGACAGCTTTTTATGTGGTAGCACAAATTTGCCATTGCGACCTGCATTTTGCTGTATCAAAGTAAATGTCATGAAAAGTGGAAAAACCCTACATGGAAGTGCAATGTGTTTTTTTTTTTTTTTTTTTACGGATAAAGACTGCAGCTTTGAGTTCACAGGGAGCCAGCCTCTTTATTCACTGTACATAGTCTGCTCTCTAGCGGTAAAAGACGTGAACTACAATGCTATGGATGACGCCACACAATATAGATTTGAAACTCGGGTATAGTTTCAATGTCGGAGTTAAAACTCGGCTTGCAGTTTCCGAATGCCATACGTAATGGGTGTTGTCAAAATTTGCTTTAACAATTGAAGTGGAAAAAGAAAAAAAAAGCTTACAGCACCTGGTATTCCCAGGCGGTCTCCCATCCAAGTACTAACCAGGCCCGACCCTGCTTAGCTTCCGAGATCGGGCGTTCTCAGGGTAGTATGGCCGTAAGCCATGGTTGAGTGCAAAATAATGCATTTTATAGATACAATCGCCCCTGAAAACCAAGACTTGGCGTTTCATGGAAACATGGCTATCATGAAAAGTTATTGACAGCTTTTTATGTGGTAGCACAAATTTGCCATTGCGACCTGCATTTTGCTGTATCAAAGTAAATGTCATGAAAAGTGGAAAAACCCTACATGGAAGTGCAATGTGTTTTTTTTTTTTTTTTTACGGATAAAGACTGCTGCTTTGAGTTCACAGGGAGCCAGCCTCTTTATTCACTGTACATAGTCTGCTCTCTAGCGGTAAAAGAGGTGAACTACAATGCTATGGATGACGCCACACAATATAGATTTGAAACTCGGGTATAGTTTCAATGTCGGAGTTAAAACTCGGCTTTCAGTTTCCGAATGCCATACGTAATGGGTGTTGTCAAAATTTGCTTTAACAATTGAAGTGGAAAAAAAAAAAAAAAAAAAGCTTACAGCACCTGGTATTCCCAGGCGGTCTCCCATCCAAGTACTAACCAGGCCCGACCCTGCTTAGCTTCCGAGATCGGACGAGATCGGGCGTTCTCAGGGTAGTATGGCCGTAAGCCATGGTTGAGTGCAAAATAATGCATTTTATAGATACAATCGCCCCTGAAAACCAAGACTTGGCGTTTCGTGGAAACATGGCTATCATGAAAAGTTATTGACAGCTTTTTATGTGGTAGCACAAATTTGCCATTGCGACCTGCATTTTGCTGTATCAAAGTAAATGTCATGAAAAGTGGAAAAACCCTACATGGAAGTGCAATGTGTTTTTTTTTTTTTTTTACGGATAAAGACTGCTGCTTTGAGTTCACAGGGAGCCAGCCTCTTTATTCTTAGACTTAGACTTAGACTTAGACAGAACTTTATTGTCATTTTGTCAACACTAGGTGTACAAAACGAAATTTCGTTGCATACGGCTTTCAACAATGTAGAGGTATTTCGGCTGGTTAAAAAAAAAAGTGACATTCTATATAAAAAAATGAAATAAGATAATTATAAAGTACAAAGTGCAGCAGTGATAAAGTATGTGAACAGTGCAGGAGACAAAAGCAGTATTTACAAGTGTGCAGAGGAATGCTACGTTTAAATGTTCAACAGTCTGACGACAGCAGGGAAAAAACTATTGCAGAACCTGGTGGACCTGCAGCGGATGCTGCGAAACCTCTTCCCAGAGGGCAGCAGGGAGAACAGTCCATGGTGGGGGTGTGATGGGTCACTGATAATATTTCGGGCTCGGGACACGCAGCGCTGGGATGACAAGTCCTGAATGGAGGGAAGAGGAGCCCCGATGATCCTCTCTGCTGTCCTCACCACTCTCCTCAGGTTCTTCCAATCGGAGGCGCAGCAACCTCCACACCACACCGAGAGACAGCTTGTCAGAATGCTCTCTATGGTGCTTCGGTAGAACGTCCTCATGATGGGTGGGGGCAGGTGGGCTCTCCTCATCCTCCGCAGGAAGTACAAGCGCTTCTGTGCCCTCTTGACCAGTGTTGTGGTGTTCACAGTCCAGGTGAGGTCGTCTGTGATGTGGACTCCCAGGAATTTAGTGCTGCTGACCACCTCCACAGCTGAGCTGTTGATGATCAGTGGAGCGTGGTGAGGCTGGTTCTTCCTGAAGTCGACGATGATCTCCTTCGTCTTCTCCACATTCAGGATCAGGCTATTTTCTCTGCACCAGCCCACCAACTGCTCCACCTCCTCTCTGTAGTCCAGGTCGTTGTTGTCCCTGATGAGGCCCACCACCGTTGTGTCGTCTGCAAACTTCACGATGTGATTGGTGGTGAACCTGGGGGCGCAGTCGTGTGTCATCAGGGTGAACAGCAGGGGGCTCAGGACGCAGCCCTGAGGGGAGCCTGTGCTGAGGGTGATGACATCTGAGGTGTTCTGTCCGACCCGGACTGACTGAGGTCTGTTGGTGAGGAAGTCTAGCAGCCAGTTCCGAAGGGGGGTGCTGAAGCCCAGGTGTTCCAGTTTTTCCACCAGATGTTGTGGAATGATGGTGTTAAACGCTGAGCTGAAGTCCAGGAACAACAACCGCACGTGGGTGTTCCTCTCCTCCAGGTGAGCCAGGCTCAGGTGAAGAACGGAGGAGATGGCATCCTCAGTGGAGCGGTTCTGCCGGTAGGCAAACTGGAACGGATCGAATGTTGGGGGGAGTCCGGAGACGATGTGATCTTTGAGCAGCCTTTCGAAGCACTTCATCATTCACTGTACATAGTCTGCTCTCTAGCGGTAAAAGACGTGAACTACAATGCTATGGATGACGCCACACAATATAGATTTGAAACTCGGGTATAGTGTCAATGTCTGAGTTAAAACTCGGCTTGCAGTTTCCGAATGCCATACGTAATGGGTGTTGTCAAAATTTGCTTTAACAATTGAAGTGGAAAAAGAAAAAAAAAGCTTACAGCACCTGGTATTCCCAGGCGGTCTCCCATCCAAGTACTAACCAGGCCCGACCCTGCTTAGCTTCCGAGATCGGACGAGATCGGGCGTTCTCAGGGTAGTATGGCCGTAAGCCATGGTTGAGTGCAAAATAATGCATTTTATAGATACAATCGCCCCTGAAAACCAAGACTTGGCGTTTCATGGAAACATGGCTATCATGAAAAGTTATTGACAGCTTTTTATGTGGTAGCACAAATTTGCCATTGCGACCTGCATTTTGCTGTATCAAAGTAAATGTCATGAAAAGTGGAAAAACCCTACATGGAAGTGCAATGTGTTTTTTTTTTTTTTTTTTTACGGATAAAGACTGCTGCTTTGAGTTCACAGGGAGCCAGCCTCTTTATTCACTGTACATAGTCTACTCTCTAGCGGTAAAAGACGTGAACTACAATGCTATGGATGACGCCACACAATATACCGTTTTTTTCCGTGTATAATACGCCCCCATGTATAATACGCACCCTAACAATGGCATGTTGATGCTGGAAAAAAGCCTGTACCCATGTATAATACGCACCCAATTTTTTTTAATTTTTTTTTTAATTTTCTTTTTTTTTTTTTTTTAAAGTCCCAATGATCGTCACACACGCAGGGAGGCAATGGGTCCCATTTTTATAGTCTTTGGTATGGTCTTAACTAGGCTGGATGTATTTTTTTTGTTGGCGTTGATTTCTCCGACTGCCCATAAAGGCACCACCGCGATCAGATGAAAAGAGAGGAAAGTGACGTGCGGACATGTGAAAAAGGCGGCTCTGTATGGGAGAGACGTTGAAGAGGAATAAAAACACCCTTGGAAACCAAAACTTGCCCCTCGTCGTGACTCGGAGCCGCAACAAATGTTTCGGATTTGTGTAGGGTACATTGTGACAGCAAACGAGCAGGTGATCGAGCAAGCGTTTGATACGAGAGCATTGCGTTCGTATGGAGCGTGTTTGAAGTGAACAGCAGAGACGAAAGGAACAAGGCAAAGTGTTGTGAAATAAAATATTACCTATAATACGCATTTTGTTATTTGCTGATTGTATTAAACTATCACATTCATTGTCAGTCAAGAAGAGAAGAGGACTATTATCCCTTCTTTGACGAAATTACCAGAGCACAGTACAAACACACGTTCTTTCGGTATTTATTCAACCCACATTCTTTCACAACATGACAAGAAGAGAACAATACATAAATCAATACTCGTACCAGTACCATGATTTTCTTAAAAAAAAAAAAAAAAAAAAAAAAAAAAAAATTTAATTAAAAAAAAAAAAAAAAAAAAAACAAATTGTACCCATGTATAATGCGCACCCCAGATTTTAGGACAATAAATTAGTTAAATTTTGCGTATTATACACGGAAAAAAACGGTAGATTTGAAACTCGGGTATAGTGTCAATGTCGGAGTTAAAACTCGGCTTGCAGTTTCCGAATGCCATACGTAATGGGTGTTGTCAAAATTTGCTTTAACAATTGAAGTGGAAAAAGAAAAAAAAAGCTTACAGCACCTGGTATTCCCAGGCGGTCTCCCATCCAAGTACTAACCAGGCCCGACCCTGCTTAGCTTCCGAGATCGGGCGTTCTCAGGGTAGTATGGCCGTAAGCCATGGTTGAGTGCAAAATAATGCATTTTATAGATACAATCGCCCCTGAAAACCAAGACTTGGCGTTTCATGGAAACATGGCTATCATGAAAAGTTATTGACAGCTTTTTATGTGGTAGCACAAATTTGCCATTGCGACCTGCATTTTGCTGTATCAAAGTAAATGTCATGAAAAGTGGAAAAACCCTACATGGAAGTGCAATGTGTTTTTTTTTTTTTTTTACGGATAAAGACTGCTGCTTTGAGTTCACAGGGAGCCAGCCTCTTTATTCACTGTACATAGTCTGCTCTCTAGCGGTAAAAGACGTGAACTACAATGCTATGGATGACGCCACACAATATAGATTTGAAACTCGGGTATAGTTTCAATGTCGGAGTTAAAACTCGGCTTGCAGTTTCCGAATGCCATACGTAATGGGTGTTGTCAAAATTTGCTTTAACAATTGAAGTGGAAAAAGAAAAAAAAAGCTTACAGCACCTGGTATTCCCAGGCGGTCTCCCATCCAAGTACTAACCAGGCCCGACCCTGCTTAGCTTCCGAGATCGGACGAGATCGGGCGTTCTCAGGGTAGTATGGCCGTAAGCCATGGTTGAGCGCAAAATAATGCATTTTATAGATACAATCGCCCCTGAAAACCAAGACTTGGCGTTTCATGGAAACATGGCTATCATGAAAAGTTATTGACAGCTTTTTATGTGGTAGCACAAATTTGCCATTGCGACCTGCATTTTGCTGTATCAAAGTAAATGTCATGAAAAGTGGAAAAACCCTACATGGAAGTGCAATGTGTTTTTTTTTTTTTTTTTACGGATAAAGACTGCTGCTTTGAGTTCACAGGGAGCCAGCCTCTTTATTCACTGTACATAGTCTGCTCTCTAGCGGTAAAAGACGTGAACTACAATGCTATGGATGACGCCACACAATATAGATTTGAAACTCGGGTATAGTTTCAATGTCGGAGTTAAAACTCGGCTTGCAGTTTCCGAATGCCATACGTAATGGGTGTTGTCAAAATTTGCTTTAACAATTGAAGTGGAAAAATAAAAAAAAAGCTTACAGCACCTGGTATTCCCAGGCGGTCTCCCATCCAAGTACTAACCAGGCCCGACCCTGCTTAGCTTCCGAGATCGGGCGTTCTCAGGGTAGTATGGCCGTAAGCCATGGGTAATCACAAAATCATGCATTTTATAGAAACAATCGCCCCTGAAAACCAAGACTTGGCGTTTCATGGAAACATGGCTATCATGAAAAGTTATTGATAGCTTTTTATGTGGTAGCACAAATTTGCCATTGCGACCTGCATTTTGCTGTATCAAAGTAAATGTCATGAAAAGTGGAAAAACCCTACATGGAAGTGCAATGTGTTTTGTTTTTTGTTTTTTTACTGATAAAGACTGCTGCTTTGAGTTCACAGGGAGCCAGCCTCTTTATTCACTGTACATAGTCTGCTCTCTAGCGGTAAAAGACGTGAACTACAATGCTATGGATGACGCCACACAATATAGATTTGAAACTCGGGTATAGTGTCAATGTCGGAGTTAAAACTCGGCTTGCAGTTTCCGAATGCCATACGTAATGGGTGTTGTCAAAATTTGCTTTAACAATTGAAGTGGAAAAAGAAAAAAAAAGCTTACAGCACCTGGTATTCCCAGGCGGTCTCCCATCCAAGTACTAACCAGGCCCGACCCTGCTTAGCTTCCGAGATCGGACGAGATCGGGCGTTCTCAGGGTAGTATGGCCGTAAGCCATGGTTGAGTGCAAAATAATGCATTTTATAGATACAATCGCCCCTGAAAACCAAGACTTGGCGTTTCATGGAAACATGGCTATCATGAAAAGTTATTGACAGCTTTTTATGTGGTAGCACAAATTTGCCATTGCGACCTGCATTTTGCTGTATCAAAGTAAATGTCATGAAAAGTGGAAAAACCCTACATGGAAGTGCAATGTGGTTTTTTTTTTTTTTTTTTACGGATAAAGACTGCTGCTTTGAGTTCACAGGGAGCCAGCCTCTTTATTCACTGTACATAGTCTGCTCTCTAGCGGTAAAAGACGTGAACTACAATGCTATGGATGACGCCACACAATATAGATTTGAAACTCGGGTATAGTGTCAATGTCGGAGTTAAAACTCGGCTTCCAGTTTCCGAATGCCATACGTAATGGGTGTTGTCAAAATTTGCTTTAACAATTGAAGTGGAAAAAAAAAAAAAAAAAAGCTTACAGCACCTGGTATTCCCAGGCGGTCTCCCATCCAAGTACTAACCAGGCCCGACCCTGCTTAGCTTCCGAGATCGGACGAGATCGGGCGTTCTCAGGGTAGTATGGCCGTAAGCCATGGTTGAGTGCAAAATAATGCATTTTATAGATACAATCGCCCCTGAAAACCAAGACTTGGCGTTTCATGGAAACATGGCTATCATGAAAAGTTATTGACAGCTTTTTATGTGGTAGCACAAATTTGCCATTGCGACCTGCATTTTGCTGTATCAAAGTAAATGTCATGAAAAGTGGAAAAACCCTACATGGAAGTGCAATGTGGTTTTTTTTTTTTTTTTACGGATAAAGACTGCTGCTTTGAGTTCACAGGGAGCCAGCCTCTTTATTCACTGTACATAGTCTGCTCTCTAGCGGTAAAAGACGTGAACTACAATGCTATGGATGACGCCACACAATATAGATTTGAAACTCGGGTATAGTTTCAATGTCGGAGTTAAAACTCGGCTTTCAGTTTCCGAATGCCATACGTAATGGGTGTTGTCAAAATTTGCTTTAACAATTGAAGTGGAAAAAAAAAAAAAAAAAAAGCTTACAGCACCTGGTATTCCCAGGCGGTCTCCCATCCAAGTACTAACCAGGCCCGACCCTGCTTAGCTTCCGAGATCGGACGAGATCGGGCGTTCTCAGGGTAGTATGGCCGTAAGCCATGGTTGAGTGCAAAATAATGCATTTTATAGATACAATCGCCCCTGAAAACCAAGACTTGGCGTTTCGTGGAAACATGGCTATCATGAAAAGTTATTGACAGCTTTTTATGTGGTAGCACAAATTTGCCATTGCGACCTGCATTTTGCTGTATCAAAGTAAATGTCATGAAAAGTGGAAAAACCCTACATGGAAGTGCAATGTGTTTTTTTTTTTTTTTTACGGATAAAGACTGCTGCTTTGAGTTCACAGGGAGCCAGCCTCTTTATTCTTAGACTTAGACTTAGACTTAGACAGAACTTTATTGTCATTTTGTCAACACTAGGTGTACAAAACGAAATTTCGTTGCATACGGCTTTCAACAATGTAGAGGTATTTCGGCTGGTTAAAAAAAAAAGTGACATTCTATATAAAAAAATGAAATAAGATAATTATAAAGTACAAAGTGCAGCAGTGATAAAGTATGTGAACAGTGCAGGAGACAAAAGCAGTATTTACAAGTGTGCAGAGGAATGCTACGTTTAAATGTTCAACAGTCTGACGACAGCAGGGAAAAAACTATTGCAGAACCTGGTGGACCTGCAGCGGATGCTGCGAAACCTCTTCCCAGAGGGCAGCAGGGAGAACAGTCCATGGTGGGGGTGTGATGGGTCACTGATAATATTTCGGGCTCGGGACACGCAGCGCTGGGATGACAAGTCCTGAATGGAGGGAAGAGGAGCCCCGATGATCCTCTCTGCTGTCCTCACCACTCTCCTCAGGTTCTTCCAATCGGAGGCGCAGCAACCTCCACACCACACCGAGAGACAGCTTGTCAGAATGCTCTCTATGGTGCTTCGGTAGAACGTCCTCATGATGGGTGGGGGCAGGTGGGCTCTCCTCATCCTCCGCAGGAAGTACAAGCGCTTCTGTGCCCTCTTGACCAGTGTTGTGGTGTTCACAGTCCAGGTGAGGTCGTCTGTGATGTGGACTCCCAGGAATTTAGTGCTGCTGACCACCTCCACAGCTGAGCTGTTGATGATCAGTGGAGCGTGGTGAGGCTGGTTCTTCCTGAAGTCGACGATGATCTCCTTCGTCTTCTCCACATTCAGGATCAGGCTATTTTCTCTGCACCAGCCCACCAACTGCTCCACCTCCTCTCTGTAGTCCAGGTCGTTGTTGTCCCTGATGAGGCCCACCACCGTTGTGTCGTCTGCAAACTTCACGATGTGATTGGTGGTGAACCTGGGGGCGCAGTCGTGTGTCATCAGGGTGAACAGCAGGGGGCTCAGGACGCAGCCCTGAGGGGAGCCTGTGCTGAGGGTGATGACATCTGAGGTGTTCTGTCCGACCCGGACTGACTGAGGTCTGTTGGTGAGGAAGTCTAGCAGCCAGTTCCGAAGGGGGGTGCTGAAGCCCAGGTGTTCCAGTTTTTCCACCAGATGTTGTGGAATGATGGTGTTAAACGCTGAGCTGAAGTCCAGGAACAACAACCGCACGTGGGTGTTCCTCTCCTCCAGGTGAGCCAGGCTCAGGTGAAGAACGGAGGAGATGGCATCCTCAGTGGAGCGGTTCTGCCGGTAGGCAAACTGGAACGGATCGAATGTTGGGGGGAGTCCGGAGACGATGTGATCTTTGAGCAGCCTTTCGAAGCACTTCATCATTCACTGTACATAGTCTGCTCTCTAGCGGTAAAAGACGTGAACTACAATGCTATGGATGACGCCACACAATATAGATTTGAAACTCGGGTATAGTGTCAATGTCTGAGTTAAAACTCGGCTTGCAGTTTCCGAATGCCATACGTAATGGGTGTTGTCAAAATTTGCTTTAACAATTGAAGTGGAAAAAGAAAAAAAAAGCTTACAGCACCTGGTATTCCCAGGCGGTCTCCCATCCAAGTACTAACCAGGCCCGACCCTGCTTAGCTTCCGAGATCGGACGAGATCGGGCGTTCTCAGGGTAGTATGGCCGTAAGCCATGGTTGAGTGCAAAATAATGCATTTTATAGATACAATCGCCCCTGAAAACCAAGACTTGGCGTTTCATGGAAACATGGCTATCATGAAAAGTTATTGACAGCTTTTTATGTGGTAGCACAAATTTGCCATTGCGACCTGCATTTTGCTGTATCAAAGTAAATGTCATGAAAAGTGGAAAAACCCTACATGGAAGTGCAATGTGTTTTTTTTTTTTTTTTTTACGGATAAAGACTGCTGCTTTGAGTTCACAGGGAGCCAGCCTCTTTATTCACTGTACATAGTCTACTCTCTAGCGGTAAAAGACGTGAACTACAATGCTATGGATGACGCCACACAATATACCGTTTTTTTCCGTGTATAATACGCCCCCATGTATAATACGCACCCTAACAATGGCATGTTGATGCTGGAAAAAAGCCTGTACCCATGTATAATACGCACCCAATTTTTTTTAATTTTTTTTTTAATTTTCTTTTTTTTTTTTTTTTTAAAGTCCCAATGATCGTCACACACGCAGGGAGGCAATGGGTCCCATTTTTATAGTCTTTGGTATGGTCTTAACTAGGCTGGATGTATTTTTTTTGTTGGCGTTGATTTCTCCGACTGCCCATAAAGGCACCACCGCGATCAGATGAAAAGAGAGGAAAGTGACGTGCGGACATGTGAAAAAGGCGGCTCTGTATGGGAGAGACGTTGAAGAGGAATAAAAACACCCTTGGAAACCAAAACTTGCCCCTCGTCGTGACTCGGAGCCGCAACAAATGTTTCGGATTTGTGTAGGGTACATTGTGACAGCAAACGAGCAGGTGATCGAGCAAGCGTTTGATACGAGAGCATTGCGTTCGTATGGAGCGTGTTTGAAGTGAACAGCAGAGACGAAAGGAACAAGGCAAAGTGTTGTGAAATAAAATATTACCTATAATACGCATTTTGTTATTTGCTGATTGTATTAAACTATCACATTCATTGTCAGTCAAGAAGAGAAGAGGACTATTATCCCTTCTTTGACGAAATTACCAGAGCACAGTACAAACACACTATTGTTCTTTCGGTATTTATTCAACCCACATTCTTTCACAACATGACAAGAAGAGAACAATACATAAATCAATACTCGTACCAGTACCATGATTTTCTTAAAAAAAAAAAAAAAAAAAAAAAAAAAAAAAATTTAATTAAAAAAAAAAAGAAAAAAAAAAAAAATTGTACCCATGTATAATGCGCACCCCAGATTTTAGGACAATAAATTAGTTAAATTTTGCGTATTATACACGGAAAAAAACGGTAGATTTGAAACTCGGGTATAGTGTCAATGTCGGAGTTAAAACTCGGCTTGCAGTTTCCGAATGCCATACGTAATGGGTGTTGTCAAAATTTGCTTTAACAATTGAAGTGGTTAGGGTTAGGGTTAGGGTTAGGGTTAGGGTTAGGGGTTAGGGTTAGGGTTAGGGTTAGGTTTTTAAGGTTATCTCGCTACACATTCCCCAAAGGGTCCGCCGACCCAGTTGGTTAGATAGAAGGCAGCGGAGGGTTAGGGTTAGGGTTAGGGTTAGGGTTAGGGTTATGATGATATATGGAGCCCCTCCCCCGAAGGAGAGGAGCAAAGGCACGGTCCTACCATCCTGGCCCGCACCCCACAACCAGCTCCAGAGCATCCTGCCCGCTGCGGCCGCGCCAGCCATGCTGGCCAGGACCAATTATGGCTTAATAAAGATCTTTTTGACCTTGGACACGTGTTTGTGCTTACTGTGTTCATGTTTTTGATTGTACAATACCTATCCGGTCGCCTTTGTTATATAATTAATAATGAGTCTCGATTTGGCAAGTAGGATTGACAGCTGCGTTTGCGTTCAACCCTATATACGTACCTCGCACAATCATTCGACTCCCCTATTTGGGTGGAGCGAGAGCATCTTGCTCTGTGCGGCATCCATGCGCTCTCCTATCTGGGTAGAGCGTGGGTAATTAAATATTTGCTTCCAATTGGTTTATACTGGCGTCAATTTGCGCTCCATTTTGTTCATCTGTGTGACCATCGACAACGTTTCGGCATCTTTTGTGCCTTCCTCAGGTCTGGCACACAGGATTTGTCCCTAAATTTGGTTTAGTTTAATTGCATGGGGAGCTGTTTCCTCCTCCATGGCCGCATCGAGACTGAGAGCTTCCTGCTCCGAACGGGCCTTTTATAGCGAACTGCGCATATTTTATGAAAGTGATTTTCCTTTTCTTAATTTGGCTTGGTAAATTTTTGTTTTATTTGCAGGCACCAATTGGGCGTGGATTTGCGATCTCCGGCATAGGTAAGTATGTTTTGGGTGAGTATTATGATTTTAATTACGGTAAGTATTTACTTTTAACTCCTTTTTGGTTTTGATGAATGCTTGTTTGCAATTGTGTACGTTCAAATTTGGGTTAGGGTTAGGGTTAGGGTTAGGGTTTAGGGTTAGGGTTAGGGTTAGGGTTAGGGTTAGGGTTGTGGTAGGAGCCCCGCCTCCCATAGGAAGGAGGGGCAAAAGCACGGTCCATCCGTCCAGCACACCTCCCAGCCTCCAGCCCAGGGTTCTGGTGAGCAAAGCGGCGGCGTCGGCCATAGTGGACCGTGGTCCAACCTTGCTCCATAATTAGGATTTTGCCTTTGTTATATATGTAATTATTTATATATGTAATAAAGGTATTTTTTTCTGAACAAAATTGTTTTTATTAAAGCAGTTTTTGATAAAAATATCTTTTTTTAGATTTAGAATGGCCAATATATAATGAAAGTGTGCCCTGACAACGTTTCGGCCGCTAGGGCCTTCTTCAGGTCTGGCACACAAACAAAAAATGAAAGATCGCTGAATTTATTGTATGTATTTATTACTGAGTTGTTTACCCTTTGCTCTCCCTAAATGCACTGAGCGTCTGCCGCCCTGCACGTCTATTTATATTCTCAGTTCGGTTCGAGTTTCTAATTACAAATTTACGTTTTTTGTTTTTGACTTTTTTTCTTTTTGGAAATAAAACTGGGTTTTAACTTTTTTTCTTTCTGGAAATGAAACCAGATTTTGCCTTAATGGATGTGTTCTATTTACAATTTGTTGTTTTGAATAATGTGTTGTCTTGTTTTTCATATATATATATATATTTTTTTAATATATATATTTTTTTTATTATTAACACATTATATTTTTATTATTATTATTAAATTTGTTGCTTCTCGTTTTTTCTACTACAGGTGAGTGGCTAATTCAGGTAGGTATTTACATATGTACACAAAACAATAATTTTTGTCTTTTGTGATTTTTTATCCGTTGTGATGTTTTAGTGGGCGTGGTCCGGGGACCAGAGACGTGGACTACAGGTGAGTGGATTATGCAGGTAGGTATTTATATACATGTATAATTTGTTGACTTTTTGTCTTTTGAGATTTTTCAGTGGGCGTGGTCCGGGGACCAGAGGCGTGGCACCAATTCGAGGTAAGTAACCAAGGTAGGTATCTAATGTAAGTGGGTCCGAATTAATTTTAATAAGGTAAGTAGGTCCGAATATATGTGAATAAATTTGTCCTTAATATGTTAATAGAGCCTACTGTTTGGAATTTCTGTTCCTAGTGGGACGTAATCAGGGAATTGGATTAGGGTTAGGGTTAGGGTTAGGGTTAGGATTAGGGTTAGGGTTGGGGTTAGGGTTAGGGTTAGGGTTAGGATAGGATGAGGGTGTGGACAGGAACGGGGGAAAGGATCGGACTAGGGGTCCACCCAAAAATCATCACCACAATAGTCACCACCACAAAGGAGACTATGAAGGCTTGACTCCCAGAGGGCCATCATCCTGACCGCGGTATCAGCCGTCCATTGGAGCTGGTCCCGTTGGACCCGGAACTGCCCGTGTGGTAGCTGGGGAAGCTGTGCAACATCCTCACGTTGCTTGACCCAGTCGTTGACCACGTTGAGGTTCTCCTTTTCACAGTCCGGCAGGAGGTCCGAATAGTGGATGTGAGGGATGACGACGACCGCTAAAGGGAACTTGTCATCGAGGAACTTAAGCATCCTCTGGATCGACTTAATGGTCGTCTCCTTAGGCTTGTTGGCCCTGTCATAAATGCCAAACGCCAAGACAATGACATCCATACATAGGTCGTGATTCACCCGAGCATTGTCCAGGTAAGTATGGCCGTGCCGAAATATGCCCTCCGGTATACTAATCATTTGCATTTTGTGGCCTGTAGGGGCCGGCATTTGGCCCACATTGGAGTCACCCACAATAAGCCACTCGCACGTGATTTGGTTGGTCCCTCGACCATGGGGGTTTCGCGCTTTCCGGCGTCCAGGTGGTATTGATTCCACTCTGACCTTGCCCGGGGGCCGGGGAGACTCCAGCGGCTGACTCGGAAACGGCGGCGGTAACACCACACCATTGTCCTCATCCTCCACTGCATCATCCAGCCCCGAAACCAAACTTGGTGTCGGTGAAGTCTGGGCCAGGACCGGCGCCAACAGAGCCACGGGTACCGGAACCTGACTTGGTGCCGGCGACGACCGGGTCTGAATCGGCGTCAACAGAGTCACGGGCTTCGTCAATGGAGTCCCGGGCCCCGGATCTGGACCTGGTGTTGTAGGAGAAGTCGGGCTCGGTGAAGCAGGAGATAGATCCACCATGCTTGCCCTGACCTGCTCCGCAACATAAGGGTTAGGGTTAGGGTTAGGGTTAGGGTTAGGGTTAGGGTTAGGGTTAGGGTTAGGGTTAGGGTTAGGGTCAGGGTCAGGGTCAGGGTCAGGGTCAGGGTTAGGGTTAGGGTTAGGGTGATATATGGAGCTCCTCCCCCGAAGGAGAGGAGCAAAGGCACGGTCCTACCATCCTGGCCCGCACCCCACAACCAGCCCCAGAGCATCCTGCCCGCCGCGGCCGCGCCAGCCATGCTGGCCAGGACCAATTGGGGTTTAATAAAGATCTCTTTTGACCTTGAACACGTGCTTGTGCTTATTGTGGGTTTGTGTTTGATTGTACTTTCTCTATCCGGTCGCCTTTGTTATATAAATAATAATTGAGTCTCGATTTGGCAGGTAAGATTGACAGCTGCGTTTGCGTTCAACCAACTTTTCGTACCTCGCACTTATTTATTCGACTCCCCTATTTGGGTGGAGCGAGAGCATCTTGCTCTGTGCGGCATCCATGCGCTCTCCTATCTGGGTAGAGCGTGGGTCCATAATTTGCTTCCAATTGGTTTCTAACTGGCGTCATTTTGCGCTACTTTGTACATCTGTGTGACCATCGACAACGTTTCGGCATCTCTTGTGCCTTCCTCAGGTCTGGCACACAGGTATTGTTCCTAAATTTAGGTTAGATTAATTGCATGGGGAGCTGCTTCCTCCTCCATGGCCGCATCGAGACTGAGAGCTTCCTGCTCCAAATGGCCTTTTTATAGCGATCTGCGCTTGTTTATTGAAAATGTTTTTCCTTTACTTATTTTAGTGTGGTAAATTTTTGATTTATTTGCAGGCAACGATTGGGCGTGGATTTGCGAACTCCGGTATAGGTAAGTATTTTTTGTTGTTTCGGGTAAGTATTACGGTAAGTATTTCCTTTTTACTCCCTTTTGGTTCAAATTTTTGACTTGAATATTGTGACTTCCCAATCAATTTTTTGACTTGTTTATTTTCAAATTTTATCTTACAGGTTGACGTTTTTGTCTTATTGTGAAATGGGGTCAGGTTAGGGTTAGGGTTAGGGTTAGGGTTAGGGTTAGGATTAGGGTTAGGGTTAGGGTTAGGGTTAGGGTTGGGGGTTAGGTTAGGATTGGGGCTAGGTTAGGATTAGGGCTGGGATAGGACCAATGTAGGGGACAGCACACAAACGGAGCAGGAGCCCAATGGGAACCGGAAAAGTGGGGGCGGCAGAGGAGGTGGCACAGGCGAGTTAGGATGATATATGGAGCTCCTCCCCCGAAGGAGAGGAGCAAAGGCACGGTCCTACCATCCTGGCCCGCACCCCACAACCAGCCCCAGAGCATCCTGCCCGCCGCGGCCGCGCCAGCCATGCTGGCCAGGACCAATTGGGGTTTAATAAAGATCTCTTTTGACCTTGAACACGTGCTTGTGCTTATTGTGGGTTTGTGTTTGATTGTACTTTCTCTATCCGGTCGCCTTTGTTATATAAATAATAATTGAGTCTCGATTTGGCAGGTAAGATTGACAGCTGCGTTTGCGTTCAACCAACTTTTCGTACCTCGCACTTATTTATTCGACTCCCCTATTTGGGTGGAGCGAGAGCATCTTGCTCTGTGCGGCATCCATGCGCTCTCCTATCTGGGTAGAGCGTGGGTCCATAATTTGCTTCCAATTGGTTTCTAACTGGCGTCATTTTGCGCTACTTTGTACATCTGTGTGACCATCGACAACGTTTCGGCATCTCTTGTGCCTTCCTCAGGTCTGGCACACAGGTATTGTTCCTAAATTTAGGTTAGATTAATTGCATGGGGAGCTGCTTCCTCCTCCATGGCCGCATCGAGACTGAGAGCTTCCTGCTCCAAATGGCCTTTTTATAGCGATCTGCGCTTGTTTATTGAAAATGTTTTTCCTTTACTTATTTTAGTGTGGTAAATTTTTGATTTATTTGCAGGCAACGATTGGGCGTGGATTTGCGAACTCCGGTATAGGTAAGTATTTTTTGTTGTTTCGGGTAAGTATTACGGTAAGTATTTCCTTTTTACTCCCTTTTGGTTCAAATTTTTGACTTGAATATTGTGACTTCCCAATCAATTTTTTGACTTGTTTATTTTCAAATTTTATCTTACAGGTTGACGTTTTTGTCTTATTGTGAAATGGGGTCAGGTTAGGGTTAGGGTTAGGGTTAGGGTTAGGATTAGGGTTAGGGTTAGGGTTAGGGTTAGGGTTAGGGTTGGGGGTTAGGTTAGGATTGGGGCTAGGTTAGGATTAGGGCTGGGATAGGACCAATGTAGGGGACAGCACACAAACGGAGCAGGAGCCCAATGGGAACCGGAAAAGTGGGGGCGGCAGAGGAGGTGGCACAGGCGAGTTAGGATGATATATGGAGCTCCTCCCCCGAAGGAGAGGAGCAAAGGCACGGTCCTACCATCCTGGCCCGCACCCCACAACCAGCCCCAGAGCATCCTGCCCGCCGCGGCCGCGCCAGCCATGCTGGCCAGGACCAATTGGGGTTTAATAAAGATCTCTTTTGACCTTGAACACGTGCTTGTGCTTATTGTGGGTTTGTGTTTGATTGTACTTTCTCTATCCGGTCGCCTTTGTTATATAAATAATAATTGAGTCTCGATTTGGCAGGTAAGATTGACAGCTGCGTTTGCGTTCAACCAACTTTTCGTACCTCGCACTTATTTATTCGACTCCCCTATTTGGGTGGAGCGAGAGCATCTTGCTCTGTGCGGCATCCATGCGCTCTCCTATCTGGGTAGAGCGTGGGTCCATAATTTGCTTCCAATTGGTTTCTAACTGGCGTCATTTTGCGCTACTTTGTACATCTGTGTGACCATCGACAACGTTTCGGCATCTCTTGTGCCTTCCTCAGGTCTGGCACACAGGTATTGTTCCTAAATTTAGGTTAGATTAATTGCATGGGTTAGGGTTAGGGTTAGGGTTAGGGTTAGGGTTAGGGTTAGGGTTAGGGTTGGGGGTTAGGTTAGGATTGGGGCTAGGTTAGGATTAGGGTTAGGGTTGGGGGTTAGGGTTAGGGTTAGGGTTAGGGTTAGGGTTAGGGTTAGGGTTAGGTATTTTGAGTTTGTCTCGCTAAACCTTCCCCAAAGGGTCCGCCGACCCTGTCGGTTAGATAGAAGGCAACGGAAGGCACGGGCCTACGCATGTCCCCGCAGTAAACCCGCCGTACCAGGTCACATAAAATCTGGATTGGGTACGAAGGACGGCGAAGTGTGACTGCACCTCTGCCAGAACCTCCCCCGAGTAGCTGAGGCGCTACCCAGGTCTTCGGCCAGCAAGATGGAAAAAAAGTTGAGAGAGAAAAAAAATTTTTGAGAGAAACTCACCTACCCTTCCAACCTTGGATTACATTATGCCTATTCACTTTGCATTATTCTTGACCTAATGTTTTGTTTTTATATTTAATCAACTGTTTTCCTTAGAGATTAAGGTTAGGTTTAGGGTAAGGGTCAGGGGTTAGGGGTTAGGGTCAGGGGTTAGGGTTAGTAGGATCAGGGCTAGGGGTCAAGGGTTAGGATTTAGGGGTTAGGGTTAGGGGTTAGAATTAGGGGTTAAGGTTAGGGGTCAGGGGTTAGGGTTAGTATGGTTAGTAGGGCTAGGGCTAAGGATTAGGGGTTATGGGTCAAGGCTAGGGTTAGAGGTCAGGGGTTAGGGTTAGAGGTCATTCTCTTTCTCTTCTTTTTTCGACCACCCTTGTATTAATTGTGTCCATTAACCCTTAGTTGTGTTTGAACTAATATATTTTTTTTCCATAAATCTATTTTTGTTAAAAAAACTGTTTTGTTTAGAAAGGGTCATTGTTGTAGGTAATTTGGATGTCAAAATTTTGTAGACACCTCATCAGTAGTGGACCTTGGGGTCTTAGAGTGTTTCGGCCATTATCACCAGACACCCTCGCCCAAGGGAGGCCCCGCCGGGGTCGATCAAGCCCCGGAGCGTGTCTACTTCGTCAATTGAAATTCCAGTAGCTTGTCCAGTCAACTCTCCAGCTTTAACGCAGACAGAGTAGATCAATTGGTCAGTCTTCTAGTCCTTTTGTTGTACCGATTTGTTCAACTATTAACTGTACATGAACCACCTTTGTATTCCATTTAATGTTGTTTTCCTCTTAATGTTGTTTTGCTTCATTTCAGTTTTATTGGGGGACCACCTTTATTATTATAAATGCAAATTGGACTCTATGTGGCCTACCTGTGCTAATGACCTTTAAGGTATTATTTCCACTCTTAATACATTTTATGTCATCAAAGAAGTTTCTCTCAAAGAATCGGAGTAACCTTACATATTACCTGGAAAGAAGGTCTTCCCCAGTGCCACTCTCCTGCGTCACAGCGCCACCGTTGAACGTCCCCCTCAAGAGCCTTGGCGAATCATCGTGGCGGCTCTCGTCCTCCAATCACGCCCCCCCATTCAACTGATAAGCACTAAAAAATTCGGCTATAACCCATTGGCACTCTTTAATTGTGTTAGTCGTAAAACATTCAGATGTAAATTCAATTCATAGTTTTTTATTAAAAATTCAATTCATATTTTTTATTAAATCAAATCGTACATTTAGAAATACAAATCAACGTAAATCGCGATACTCCTAGGTACCAACCCCCCAGAAGTACTCGTAAACTCCTGTCAGTTACTCCGGCAGCTTCTGTAATCCCCCTATCTTCCACAACATCATCTCTCCCAAACAACGATCAAAATGGAATAAAATGTCCACAAATCCCCTGGTATTATTAAAGTATTTTACCCGATTCCATTCATCCGTAAAATTAATTTATAACATTAATAAGATCGTATATTTGTAACGAAATAGCTGTAGGCGTATCGTAGCTAATGTTATGAGCATTAGCAATGCGGAAGCACCCATAAGCCCCAGCCCCAAAACAATGGCGCCGCCCATAGACACTAATCATACCTAAGTCCTTTCGTAAATCAATAACGAACAAATAATTTTTGTTTTAACCTCCTGAGCCCGTTCCTGTATTGACACCCGGTCCCATTCGGCCGTAAATTCAACATATATCACCGAACTAGTCACCTATTTGGAGCGATATCGTCCTACGCGTACCGCAGCTAGCGAGCATTAGCAACTAAGAAATACCCATAAGCCCTTGCCAAAGTCATGGCGGCCCCCGATAACACATAATATTCTTAAAATTACTCCTCCCGGTGAAAATAATAGAATACATTTAGATTGGTATTGTTTATTTGCACTACCCGGTCACTTTTGTCCGTTAAAAACACTCACTCACCTTAATCCAACTCCGTATGTGGAATCAATAGTCTCGTAAACAAGGCAGCTAGTAAACATTAGCCAAACCGGAAGTAGCCCCCACCTTTTTTTTCGCCGTACGTCAGAGCAATCCTCCGCCAGCAATCATGCCAACCAAAGCATTCGTTCCAAAATTCGATTAGAATCAAACTTATTGAAAAACCTCTTAATACTATTTAATAGTGTTTTCCAACTTACTCGTTTCTAAATTCAAAGGATAATATTAAGTCCATAATATTCACGTCTAACTGAGGTCCGTTGGTACCAACGCGATTTAATGTGTCAAGGGCGCCCTCCAGTGTCCCATCACGTCCAATGTTTTCTTTTATGCGTTTGAAGAAAAATTCTTCTTTTTTCTTTTAGGGCCTGCTTTAAAATAAAAAAATGTGATTCGATTATAGTTTCGCCTTTTCGTTTTGTAATTTAATTAAATTAAATCGTAAATTTTTAGATATTTGGTTGGATTTAAAATTCATTCTGGAATCTAGATTTGGTCAAGTTTAGGATTTAGTTTGCAATTTGGTTAAGGGTTAGGATTTGACTCAGGGTAAGGAATTGATTTCAGAATTTGGTTCAGGTTCAAGACTAGAATCTGGTTGAATTTAGGACTTGAAGTTTGTGTTGCAGTGTCCCGTGCTTGGACCGATGCTGTCTCCACTAGTAGCCGTTGCGGTGGATCTTCTCCCCCCCTTTTTTTTGGTGCTTCAGAAGAATTATGACCAGGTTCTCGGTACCTTCTTCTTCTTTCTTCAAGGAGTTCCCGCAGCACATTTACCATTGGCCCTTCGCACGTCGTCGAGCTTTCATCCTAAGTAGGTGAATGCATTCCTTCACCTGCCGTTGTGATGGATCTTCTCTCCCTCTTCGTGCTTCAGAAAAATTAGGACCAGGTTCTTGGTATCTTCTTCTTCTTTCTTCAAGGAGCTCCAGCAGCACATCTACCGCTGTTTGCACTCCCCGCGTCGTCGAGTTTTCTTCCTGAGTGGGTGAATGCCTTCCTTCACCTGCTGGTAAGTTTTGTGGGTTTCTCTCAGTTCCTCCGTGTGGCCTCTCCCCGTTCCAATGAGTGGTGGCTAAGCTATTTCTTCTACCTCACCTTCGTCTTCATCTTCTTAACTCACCATTGGCGTCTCTCCCGTCTCCTCTCAGGCCGCAATGGAAAAGGCCCTGCAAATCCGTGCTCTTGATTCATCCTCCGAAGTGAGGGAACCTATCCTTCTTCTCAGGGCTTGCTCCCCTCGCTCCTAGTGGTCCTGTAGAGTCTATGTTCAGGTAGATTGCAAGCATTCCACTGCCTTATGTAGAGGTTGAAGATGGCCCTAACCAGGTTGGAAAAGTTGCCTCTCTGCGCCCTTTTTATTCTAGCCAATAGCGAGAAAGTGAGAATTAGAGAAATATAAAAGAGAGAGACCACGGAAAGGCAATGGGAAATGAGGCCATCTCTACCAAAACCCAACCCGTGGTCCTCTCCCTCTCCGACCCTTGACAGAAGGGGAGGAGGGACGGGAGGGAGAAGTTATTTAACAAGAAAGTAAGCGTTAGAGAAAAATAAAGAAAAGGAGAGTCCACGGACAGGTACTGGGAAATGTGACTGCATCTCGACCAAAAACCCGACACGTGGTGGCGTCCCTCTTCTACCCTTGAGAGGAGGGGAGGAGGGACGAGAGGGTGAAAATATCAGGGAAACGGGAAAATTAGAAAAGTATGCGACCCGATAATTTGGCTTAAGGTAATACTCGGGTGTCCGAAGGGCACTGGCTGGTTAGGTATTTTGAGTTTGTCTCGCTAAACCTTCCCCAAAGGGTCCGCCGACCCTGTCGGTTAGATAGAAGGCAACGGAAGGCACGGGCCTACGCATGTCCCCGCAGTAAACCCGCCGTACCAGGTCACATAAAATCTGGATTGGGTACGAAGGACGGCGAAGTGTGACTGCACCTCTGCCAGAACCTCCCCCGAGTAGCTGAGGCGCTACCCAGGTCTTCGGCCAGCAAGATGGAAAAAAAGTTGAGAGAGAAAAAAAATTTGAGAGAAACTCACCTACCCTTCCAACCTTGGATTACATTATGCCTATTCACTTTGCATTATTCTTGACCTAATGTTTTGTTTTTATATTTAATCAACTGTTTTCCTTAGAGATTAAGGTTAGGTTTAGGGTAAGGGTCAGGGGTTAGGGGTTAGGGTCAGGGGTTAGGGTTAGTAGGATCAGGGCTAGGGGTCAAGGGTTAGGATTTAGGGGTTAGGGTTAGGGGTTAGAATTAGGGGTTAAGGTTAGGGGTCAGGGGTTAGGGTTAGTATGGTTAGTAGGGCTAGGGCTAAGGATTAGGGGTTATGGGTCAAGGCTAGGGTTAGAGGTCAGGGGTTAGGGTTAGAGGTCATTCTCTTTCTCTTCTTTTTTCGACCACCCTTGTATTAATTGTGTCCATTAACCCTTAGTTGTGTTTGAACTAATATATTTTTTTTCCATAAATCTATTTTTGTTAAAAAAACTGTTTTGTTTAGAAAGGGTCATTGTTGTAGGTAATTTGGATGTCAAAATTTTGTAGACACCTCATCAGTAGTGGACCTTGGGGTCTTAGAGTGTTTCGGCCATTATCACCAGACACCCTCGCCCAAGGGAGGCCCCGCCGGGGTCGATCAAGCCCCGGAGCGTGTCTACTTCGTCAATTGAAATTCCAGTAGCTTGTCCAGTCAACTCTCCAGCTTTAACGCAGACAGAGTAGATCAATTGGTCAGTCTTCTAGTCCTTTTGTTGTACCGATTTGTTCAACTATTAACTGTACATGAACCACCTTTGTATTCCATTTAATGTTGTTTTCCTCTTAATGTTGTTTTGCTTCATTTCAGTTTTATTGGGGGACCACCTTTATTATTATAAATGCAAATTGGACTCTATGTGGCCTACCTGTGCTAATGACCTTTAAGGTATTATTTCCACTCTTAATACATTTTATGTCATCAAAGAAGTTTCTCTCAAAGAATCGGAGTAACCTTACATATTACCTGGAAAGAAGGTCTTCCCCAGTGCCACTCTCCTGCGTCACAGCGCCACCGTTGAACGTCCCCCTCAAGAGCCTTGGCGAATCATCGTGGCGGCTCTCGTCCTCCAATCACGCCCCCCCATTCAACTGATAAGCACTAAAAAATTCGGCTATAACCCATTGGCACTCTTTAATTGTGTTAGTCGTAAAACATTCAGATGTAAATTCAATTCATAGTTTTTTATTAAAAATTCAATTCATATTTTTTATTAAATCAAATCGTACATTTAGAAATACAAATCAACGTAAATCGCGATACTCCTAGGTACCAACCCCCCAGAAGTACTCGTAAACTCCTGTCAGTTACTCCGGCAGCTTCTGTAATCCCCCTATCTTCCACAACATCATCTCTCCCAAACAACGATCAAAATGGAATAAAATGTCCACAAATCCCCTGGTATTATTAAAGTATTTTACCCGATTCCATTCATCCGTAAAATTAATTTATAACATTAATAAGATCGTATATTTGTAACGAAATAGCTGTAGGCGTATCGTAGCTAATGTTATGAGCATTAGCAATGCGGAAGCACCCATAAGCCCCAGCCCCAAAACAATGGCGCCGCCCATAGACACTAATCATACCTAAGTCCTTTCGTAAATCAATAACGAACAAATAATTTTTGTTTTAACCTCCTGAGCCCGTTCCTGTATTGACACCCGGTCCCATTCGGCCGTAAATTCAACATATATCACCGAACTAGTCACCTATTTGGAGCGATATCGTCCTACGCGTACCGCAGCTAGCGAGCATTAGCAACTAAGAAATACCCATAAGCCCTTGCCAAAGTCATGGCGGCCCCCGATAACACATAATATTCTTAAAATTACTCCTCCCGGTGAAAATAATAGAATACATTTAGATTGGTATTGTTTATTTGCACTACCCGGTCACTTTTGTCCGTTAAAAACACTCACTCACCTTAATCCAACTCCGTATGTGGAATCAATAGTCTCGTAAACAAGGCAGCTAGTAAACATTAGCCAAACCGGAAGTAGCCCCCACCTTTTTTTTCGCCGTACGTCAGAGCAATCCTCCGCCAGCAATCATGCCAACCAAAGCATTCGTTCCAAAATTCGATTAGAATCAAACTTATTGAAAAACCTCTTAATACTATTTAATAGTGTTTTCCAACTTACTCGTTTCTAAATTCAAAGGATAATATTAAGTCCATAATATTCACGTCTAACTGAGGTCCGTTGGTACCAACGCGATTTAATGTGTCAAGGGCGCCCTCCAGTGTCCCATCACGTCCAATGTTTTCTTTTATGCGTTTGAAGAAAAATTCTTCTTTTTTCTTTTAGGGCCTGCTTTAAAATAAAAAAATGTGATTCGATTATAGTTTCGCCTTTTCGTTTTGTAATTTAATTAAATTAAATCGTAAATTTTTAGATATTTGGTTGGATTTAAAATTCATTCTGGAATCTAGATTTGGTCAAGTTTAGGATTTAGTTTGCAATTTGGTTAAGGGTTAGGATTTGACTCAGGGTAAGGAATTGATTTCAGAATTTGGTTAGGGTTAGGGTTAGGGTTAGGGTTAGGGTTAGGGTTAGGGTTAGGGTTGGGTTAGGGTTAGGGTTAGGGTTAGGGTTAGGGTTAGGGTTAGGGTTAGGTTTTTAAGGTTATCTCGCTACACATTCCCCAAAGGGTCCGCCGACCCAGTTGGTTAGATAGAAGGCAGCGGAGGGCACAGGCCGACGCATGTCTCCGTCAGTAAACCTCACCGTACCAGAGTCGCATAAATTTTGGAGTGGGTACGAAGGCCGGCGAAGCGAGACTGCACCTCAACCAGAACCTCCCCCGAGTAGCTGAGGCGCTACCCAGGTCTTCGGCCAGCAAGATGGAAAAAAAGTTGAGAGAGAAAATTGAGAGAAACTCACCTACCCTTCCAACCTTGGATTACATTATGCCTATTCACTTTGCATTATTCTTGACCTAATGTTTTGTTTTTATATTTAACCAACTGTTTTCCTTAGAGATTAAGGTTAGGGTTAGGGGTCAGGGGTCAAAGGTTAAGGTTAGGGTTAAGGTTAGGGTTAGGGTTTAGGGTTAGGGGTTAGGGGCAGCCGAGGCGCCAACCAGGTCCCTAACCAGCAATACGGTTAGGGTTAGGGTTAGGGTTAGGGTTAGGGTTAGGGGTTAGGGTTAGGGTTAGGGTTAGGGTTAGGGTTAGGGGTTAGGGTTAGGGTTAGGGTTAGGGTTAGGGTTAGGGTTAGGGTTAGGGGTTAGGGTTAGGGTTAGGGTTAGGGTTAGGGTTAGGGTTAGGTATTTTGAGTTTGTCTCGCTAAACCTTCCCCAAAGGGTCCGCCGACCCTGTCGGTTAGATAGAAGGCAACGGAAGGCACGGGCCTACGCATGTCCCCGCAGTAAACCCGCCGTACCAGGTCACATAAAATCTGGATTGGGTACGAAGGACGGCGAAGTGTGACTGCACCTCTGCCAGAACCTCCCCCGAGTAGCTGAGGCGCTACCCAGGTCTTCGGCCAGCAAGATGGAAAAAAAGTTGAGAGAGAAAAAATTGAGAGAAACTCACCTACCCTTCCAACCTTGGATTACATTATGCCTATTCACTTTGCATTATTCTTGACCTAATGTTTTGTTTTTATATTTAATCAACTGTTTTCCTTAGAGATTAAGGTTAGGTTTAGGGTAAGGGTCAGGGGTTAGGGGTTAGGGTCAGGGTTAGGGTTAGGGTTAGGGTTAGGGTTAGGGTTAGGGTTAGGGTTGTGGTAGGAGCCCCGCCTCCCATAGGAAGGAGGGGCAAAAGCACGGTCCATCCGTCCAGCACACCTCCCAGCCTCCAGCCCAGGGTTCTGGTGAGCAAAGCGGCGGCGTCGGCCATAGTGGACCGTGGTCCAACCTTGCTCCATAATTAGGATTTTGCCTTTGTTATATATGTAATTATTTATATATGTAATAAAGGTATTTTTTTCTGAACAAAATTGTTTTTATTAAAGCAGTTTTTGATAAAAATATCTTTTTTTAGATTTAGAATGGCCAATATATAATGAAAGTGTGCCCTGACAACGTTTCGGCCGCTAGGGCCTTCCTCAGGTCTGGCACACAAACAAAAAATGAAAAATTGCTGAATTTTGTTGTATGTATTTATTACTGAGTTGTTTACCCCTTGCTTTCCCTAAATGCACTGAGCGTCTGCCGCCCTGCACGTCTATTTATATTCTCAGTTCGGTTCGAGTTTCTAATTTCAAATTTACGTTTTTTGTTTTTGACTTTTTTCTTTTTGGAAATAAAACTGGGTTTTAACTTTATTTCTTTTGGAAATGAAACCGGATTTTGCCTTAATGGATGTGTTCTAATTACAATTTGTTGTTATGAAGTATGAATTATGTGTTGTCTTGTTTTTCATATATATATATTTATATTTTTATATTATATATATTTTTTTATATTAACACATTATAATTTTATTATTAAATTTGTTGCTTCTCGTTTTTTCTACTACAGGTGAGTGGCTTATTCAGGTAGGTATTTACATATGTACATAAAAAAATTTTTTTTCTTTTGTGATTTTTTATCTTTTGTGATGTTTTAGTGGGCGTGGTCCGGGGACCAAAGGCGTGGACTACAGGTGAGTGGATTATGCAGGTAGGTATTTATATACAAGTATAATTTGTTGACTTTTTGTCTTTTGAGATTTTTCAGTGGGCGTGGTCCGGGGACCAGAGGCGTGGCACCAATTCGAGGTAAGTAACCAAGGTAGGTATCTAAAGTAAGCGGGTCCGAATTAATTTTAATAAGGTAAGTAGGTCCGAATTAATGTGTATAAATTTGTCCTAATTATGTTAATAGAGCCTGCTGTTTGGAATTCCTGTTCCTAGTGGGACGTAATCAGGGAATTGGATTAGGGTTAGGGTTAGGGTTAGGGTTAGGGTTGGGGTTAGGGTTAGGATTAGGGTTAGGGTTAGGGTTGGGGTTAGGGTTAGGGTTAGGGTTAGGATAGGATGAGGGAGTGGACAGGAACGGGGGAAAGGATCGGACTAGGGGTCCACCCAAAATTCATCACCACAATAGTCTCCACCACAAAGGAGATCATGAAGGCTTGACTCCCAGAGGGCCATCATCCTGACCGCGGTATCAGCCGTCCATTGGAGCTGGTCCCGTTGGACCCGGAACTGCCCGTGTGGTAGCTGGGGTTAGGGTTAGGGTTAGGGTTAGGGTTAGGGTTAGGGTTAGGGTTAGGGTTAGGGTTAGGGTTAGGGTTAGGGTTAGGGTTAGGGTTAGGGTTAGGGTTAGGGTTAGGTTTTTAAGGTTATCTCGCTACACATTCCCCAAAGGGTCCGCCGACCCAGTTGGTTAGATAGAAGGCAGCGGAGGGCACAGGCCGACGCATGTCTCCGTCAGTAAACCTCACCGTACCAGAGTCGCATAAATTTTGGAGTGGGTACGAAGGCCGGCGAAGCGAGACTGCACCTCAACCAGAACCTCCCCCGAGTAGCTGAGGCGCTACCCAGGTCTTCGGCCAGCAAGATGGAAAAAAAGTTGAGAGAGAAAATTGAGAGAAACTCACCTACCCTTCCAACCTTGGATTACATTATGCCTATTCACTTTGCATTATTCTTGACCTAATGTTTTGTTTTTATATTTAACCAACTGTTTTCCTTAGAGATTAAGGTTAGGGTTAGGGGTCAGGGGTCAAAGGTTAAGGTTAGGGTTAAGGTTAGGGTTAGGGTTTAGGGTTAGGGGTTAGGGGCAGCCGAGGCGCCAACCAGGTCCCTAACCAGCAATACGGAAAAACAGTGAAAAGCTACCGAAAAGTACAGACCTACAAGACTAACCTTATCTTAAATACAAGACCACCCTTATATTAATTGTGTCCATTAACCTTTAGTTGTGTTTGAACTAATATATTTTTTTATAAATCTATTTTTGTTAAAAAAACTGTTTTGTTTAAAAAGGGTCCTTGTTGTAGGTAATTTGGATGTCAAAATTTGGTAGACACCTCATCAGTAGTGGACCTTGGGGTCTTAGAGTGTTTCGGCCATTATCACCAGACACCCTCGCCCAAGGGAGGCCCCGCCGGGGTCGATCAAGCCCCGGAGCGTGTCTACTTCGTCAATTGAAATTCCAGTAGCTTGTCCAGTCAACTCTCCAGCTTTAACGCAGACAGAGTAGATCAATTGGTCAGTCTTCTAGTCCTTTTGTTGTACCGATTTGTTCAACTATTAAATGTACATGAACCACCTTTGTATTCCATTTAATGTTGTTTTCCTCTTAATGTTGTTTTGCTTCATTTCAGTTTTATTGGGGGACCACCCTTATTATTATAAATGCAAATTGGAATCTATGTGGCCTACCTGTGCTAATGACCTTTAAGGTATTATTTCCACTCTTAATACATTTTATGTCATCAAAGAAGTTTCTCTCAAAGAATCGGAGTAACCTTACATATTACCTGGAAAGAAGGTCTTCCCCAGTGCCACTCTCCTGCGTCACAGCGCCACCGTTGAACGTCCCCCCCAAGAGCCTTGGCGAATCATCGTGGCGGCTCTCGTCCTCCAATCACGCCCCCCCATTCAACTGATAAGCACTAAAAAATTCGGCTATAACCTATTGGCACTCTTTAATTGTGTTAGTCGTAAAACATTCAGATGTAAATTCAATTCATAGTTTTTTATTAAAAATTCAATTCATATTTTTTATTAAATCAAATCGTACATTTAGAAATACCAATCAACGTAAATCGCGATACTCCTAGGTACCAACCCCCCAGAAGTACTCGTAAACTCCTGTCCGTTACTCCGGCAGCTTCTGTAATCCCCCTATCTTCCACAACATCATCTCTCCCAAACAACGATCAAAATGGAATAAAATGTCCACAAATCCCCTGGTATTATTAAAGTATTTTACCCGATTCCATTCATCCGTAAAATCAATTTATAACATTAATAAGATCGTATATTTGTAACGAAATAGCTGTAGGCGTATCGTAGCTAATGTTATGAGCATTAGCAATGCAGAAGTACCCATAAGCCCCAGCCCCAAAACAATGGCGCCGCCCATAGACACTAATAATACCTAAGTCCTTTCGTAAATCAATAACGAACAAATAATTTTTGTTTTAACCTCCTGAGCCCGTTCCTGTATTGACACCCGGTCCCATTCGGCCGTAAATTCAACATATATCACCGAACTAGTCACCTATTTGGAGCGATATCGTCCTACGCGTACCGCAGCTAGCGAGCATTAGCAACTAGGAAATACCCATAAGCCCTTGCCAAAGTCATGGCGGCCCCCGATAACACATAATATTATTAAAATTACTCCTCCCGGTGAAAATAATAGAATACATTTAGATTGGTATTGTTTATTTGCACTATCCGGTCACTTTTGTTCGTTAAAAAACACTCACTCACCTTAATCCAACTCCGTATGTGGAATCAATAGTCTCGTAAACAAGGCAGCTAGTAAACATTAGCCAAACCGGAAGTAGCCCCCACCTTTTTTTTCGCCGTACGTCAGAGCAATCCTCCGCCAGCAATCATGCCAACCAAAGCATTCGTTCCAAAATTCGATTAGAATCAAACTTATTGAAAAACCTCTTAATACTATTTAATAGTGTTTTCCAACTTACTCGTTTCTAAATTCAAAGGATAATATTAAGTCCATAATATTCACGTCTAACTGAGGTCCGTTGGTACCAACGCGATTTAATGTGTCAAGGGCGCCCTCCAGTGTCCCATCACGTCCAATGTTTTCTTTTATGCGTTTGAAGAAAAATTCTTCTTTTTTCTTTTTTCTTTTAGGGCCTGCTTTAAAATAAAAAATGTGATTCGATTATAGTTTCGCCTTTTCGTTTTGTAATTTAATTAAATTAAATCGTAAATTTTTAGATATTTGGTTGGATTTAAAATTCATTCTGGAATCTAGATTTGGTCAAGTTTAGGATTTTGTTTGCAATTTGGTTAAGGGGTAGGATTTGACTCAGGGTAAAGAATTGATTTCAGAATTTGGTTCAGTTTCAAGACTAGAATCTGGTTGAATTTAGGACTTGAAGTTTGTGTTGCAGTGTCCCGTGCTTGGACCGATGCTGTCTCCACTAGTAGCCGTTGCGGTGGATCTTCTCCCCCCCCTTTTTTTTGGGTGCTTCAGAAGAATTATGACCAGGTTCTCGGTACCTTTTCCTTCTTTCTTCAAAGAGTTCCCGCAGCACATTTACCATTGGCCCTTCGCACGTCGTCGAGCTTTCATCCTAAGTAGGTGAATGCATTCCTTCACCTGCTGTTGTGATGGATCTTCTCTCCCTCTTCGTGCTTCAGAAAAATTAGGACCAGGTTCTTGGTATCTTCTTCTTCTTTCTTCAAGGAGCTCCAGCAGCACATCTACCGCTGTTTGCACTCCCCGCGTCGTCGAGTTTTCTTCCTTCGTCTTCATCTTCTTAACTCACCATTGGCGTCTCTCCCGTCTCCTCTTAGGCCGCCATGGAAAAGGCCCTGCCAATCCGTGCTCTTGATTCATCCTCCGAAGTGAGGGAACCTAACCTTCTTCTCAGGGCTTGCTCCCCCCGCTCCTAGTGGTCCTGTAGAGTCCCTGTTCAGGTAGATTGCAAGCATTCCACTGCCTTATGTAGAGGTTGAAGATGGCCCTAACCAGGTTGGAAAAGTTGCCTCTCTGCGCCATATTTATTCTAGCCCATAGCAAGAAAATGAAAATTAGGGAAGTTATTTTGGAAGATGGAGAGAGAGAGAGAGAGAGAGTGTGAGAGAGAGCGAGCGCGAGAGAGAGCGCGAGCGCGAGAGAGAGAGAGAGACCACGGATAGGTAATGGGAAATGTGACTGCATCTCAACCAAAACCCCGAGTTTTCTGACCCGACACATGGTCTCATACCTCTCCCCCCCTAGGACAGAAAAGGGGAGGAGAGATGAGGGGAAGAGAGAACATATGTAGAAAGTTAAAAAAATGGGAAAATAAGAAAAGTATGCGACCCGATAATTTGGCTTAAGGTAATACTGGGATGTCCGATAGGCTCGGGCGAGTTAGGTTTTTAAGGTTATCTCGCTACACATTCCCCAAAGGGTCCGCCGACCCAGTTGGTTAGATAGAAGGCAGCGGAGGGCACAGGCCGACGCATGTCTCCGTCAGTAAACCTCACCGTACCAGAGTCGCATAAATTTTGGAGTGGGTACGAAGGCCGGCGAAGCGAGACTGCACCTCAACCAGAACCTCCCCCGAGTAGCTGAGGCGCTACCCAGGTCTTCGGCCAGCAAGATGGAAAAAAAGTTGAGAGAGAAAATTGAGAGAAACTCACCTACCCTTCCAACCTTGGATTACATTATGCCTATTCACTTTGCATTATTCTTGACCTAATGTTTTGTTTTTATATTTAACCAACTGTTTTCCTTAGAGATTAAGGTTAGGGTTAGGGGTCAGGGGTCAAAGGTTAAGGTTAGGGTTAAGGTTAGGGTTAGGGTTTAGGGTTAGGGGCAGCCGAGGCGCCAACCAGGTCCCTAACCAGCAATACGGAAAAACAGTGAAAAGCTACCGAAAAGTACAGACCTACAAGACTAACCTTATCTTAAATACAAGACCACCCTTATATTAATTGTGTCCATTAACCTTTAGTTGTGTTTGAACTAATATATTTTTTTATAAATCTATTTTTGTTAAAAAAACTGTTTTGTTTAAAAAGGGTCCTTGTTGTAGGTAATTTGGATGTCAAAATTTGGTAGACACCTCATCAGTAGTGGACCTTGGGGTCTTAGAGTGTTTCGGCCATTATCACCAGACACCCTCGCCCAAGGGAGGCCCCGCCGGGGTCGATCAAGCCCCGGAGCGTGTCTACTTCGTCAATTGAAATTCCAGTAGCTTGTCCAGTCAACTCTCCAGCTTTAACGCAGACAGAGTAGATCAATTGGTCAGTCTTCTAGTCCTTTTGTTGTACCGATTTGTTCAACTATTAAATGTACATGAACCACCTTTGTATTCCATTTAATGTTGTTTTCCTCTTAATGTTGTTTTGCTTCATTTCAGTTTTATTGGGGGACCACCCTTATTATTATAAATGCAAATTGGAATCTATGTGGCCTACCTGTGCTAATGACCTTTAAGGTATTATTTCCACTCTTAATACATTTTATGTCATCAAAGAAGTTTCTCTCAAAGAATCGGAGTAACCTTACATATTACCTGGAAAGAAGGTCTTCCCCAGTGCCACTCTCCTGCGTCACAGCGCCACCGTTGAACGTCCCCCCCAAGAGCCTTGGCGAATCATCGTGGCGGCTCTCGTCCTCCAATCACGCCCCCCCATTCAACTGATAAGCACTAAAAAATTCGGCTATAACCTATTGGCACTCTTTAATTGTGTTAGTCGTAAAACATTCAGATGTAAATTCAATTCATAGTTTTTTATTAAAAATTCAATTCATATTTTTTATTAAATCAAATCGTACATTTAGAAATACCAATCAACGTAAATCGCGATACTCCTAGGTACCAACCCCCCAGAAGTACTCGTAAACTCCTGTCCGTTACTCCGGCAGCTTCTGTAATCCCCCTATCTTCCACAACATCATCTCTCCCAAACAACGATCAAAATGGAATAAAATGTCCACAAATCCCCTGGTATTATTAAAGTATTTTACCCGATTCCATTCATCCGTAAAATCAATTTATAACATTAATAAGATCGTATATTTGTAACGAAATAGCTGTAGGCGTATCGTAGCTAATGTTATGAGCATTAGCAATGCAGAAGTACCCATAAGCCCCAGCCCCAAAACAATGGCGCCGCCCATAGACACTAATAATACCTAAGTCCTTTCGTAAATCAATAACGAACAAATAATTTTTGTTTTAACCTCCTGAGCCCGTTCCTGTATTGACACCCGGTCCCATTCGGCCGTAAATTCAACATATATCACCGAACTAGTCACCTATTTGGAGCGATATCGTCCTACGCGTACCGCAGCTAGCGAGCATTAGCAACTAGGAAATACCCATAAGCCCTTGCCAAAGTCATGGCGGCCCCCGATAACACATAATATTATTAAAATTACTCCTCCCGGTGAAAATAATAGAATACATTTAGATTGGTATTGTTTATTTGCACTATCCGGTCACTTTTGTTCGTTAAAAAACACTCACTCACCTTAATCCAACTCCGTATGTGGAATCAATAGTCTCGTAAACAAGGCAGCTAGTAAACATTAGCCAAACCGGAAGTAGCCCCCACCTTTTTTTTCGCCGTACGTCAGAGCAATCCTCCGCCAGCAATCATGCCAACCAAAGCATTCGTTCCAAAATTCGATTAGAATCAAACTTATTGAAAAACCTCTTAATACTATTTAATAGTGTTTTCCAACTTACTCGTTTCTAAATTCAAAGGATAATATTAAGTCCATAATATTCACGTCTAACTGAGGTCCGTTGGTACCAACGCGATTTAATGTGTCAAGGGCGCCCTCCAGTGTCCCATCACGTCCAATGTTTTCTTTTATGCGTTTGAAGAAAAATTCTTCTTTTTTCTTTTTTCTTTTAGGGCCTGCTTTAAAATAAAAAATGTGATTCGATTATAGTTTCGCCTTTTCGTTTTGTAATTTAATTAAATTAAATCGTAAATTTTTAGATATTTGGTTGGATTTAAAATTCATTCTGGAATCTAGATTTGGTCAAGTTTAGGATTTTGTTTGCAATTTGGTTAAGGGGTAGGATTTGACTCAGGGTAAAGAATTGATTTCAGAATTTGGTTCAGTTTCAAGACTAGAATCTGGTTGAATTTAGGACTTGAAGTTTGTGTTGCAGTGTCCCGTGCTTGGACCGATGCTGTCTCCACTAGTAGCCGTTGCGGTGGATCTTCTCCCCCCCCTTTTTTTTGGGTGCTTCAGAAGAATTATGACCAGGTTCTCGGTACCTTTTCCTTCTTTCTTCAAAGAGTTCCCGCAGCACATTTACCATTGGCCCTTCGCACGTCGTCGAGCTTTCATCCTAAGTAGGTGAATGCATTCCTTCACCTGCTGTTGTGATGGATCTTCTCTCCCTCTTCGTGCTTCAGAAAAATTAGGACCAGGTTCTTGGTATCTTCTTCTTCTTTCTTCAAGGAGCTCCAGCAGCACATCTACCGCTGTTTGCACTCCCCGCGTCGTCGAGTTTTCTTCCTTCGTCTTCATCTTCTTAACTCACCATTGGCGTCTCTCCCGTCTCCTCTTAGGCCGCCATGGAAAAGGCCCTGCCAATCCGTGCTCTTGATTCATCCTCCGAAGTGAGGGAACCTAACCTTCTTCTCAGGGCTTGCTCCCCCCGCTCCTAGTGGTCCTGTAGAGTCCCTGTTCAGGTAGATTGCAAGCATTCCACTGCCTTATGTAGAGGTTGAAGATGGCCCTAACCAGGTTGGAAAAGTTGCCTCTCTGCGCCATATTTATTCTAGCCCATAGCAAGAAAATGAAAATTAGGGAAGTTATTTTGGAAGATGGAGAGAGAGAGAGAGAGAGAGAGAGTGTGAGAGAGAGCGAGCGCGAGAGAGAGCGCGAGCGCGAGAGAGAGAGAGAGACCACGGATAGGTAATGGGAAATGTGACTGCATCTCAACCAAAACCCCGAGTTTTCTGACCCGACACATGGTCTCATACCTCTCCCCCCCTAGGACAGAAAAGGGGAGGAGAGATGAGGGGAAGAGAGAACATATGTAGAAAGTTAAAAAAATGGGAAAATAAGAAAAGTATGCGACCCGATAATTTGGCTTAAGGTAATACTGGGATGTCCGATAGGCTCGGGCGAGTTAGGTTTTTAAGGTTATCTCGCTACACATTCCCCAAAGGGTCCGCCGACCCAGTTGGTTAGATAGAAGGCAGCGGAGGGCACAGGCCGACGCATGTCTCCGTCAGTAAACCTCACCGTACCAGAGTCGCATAAATTTTGGAGTGGGTACGAAGGCCGGCGAAGCGAGACTGCACCTCAACCAGAACCTCCCCCGAGTAGCTGAGGCGCTACCCAGGTCTTCGGCCAGCAAGATGGAAAAAAAGTTGAGAGAGAAAATTGAGAGAAACTCACCTACCCTTCCAACCTTGGATTACATTATGCCTATTCACTTTGCATTATTCTTGACCTAATGTTTTGTTTTTATATTTAACCAACTGTTTTCCTTAGAGATTAAGGTTAGGGTTAGGGGTCAGGGGTCAAAGGTTAAGGTTAGGGTTAAGGTTAGGGTTAGGGTTTAGGGTTAGGGGTTAGGGGCAGCCGAGGCGCCAACCAGGTCCCTAACCAGCAATACGGAAAAACAGTGAAAAGCTACCGAAAAGTACAGACCTACAAGACTAACCTTATCTTAAATACAAGACCACCCTTATATTAATTGTGTCCATTAACCTTTAGTTGTGTTTGAACTAATATATTTTTTTATAAATCTATTTTTGTTAAAAAAAACTGTTTTGTTTAAAAAGGGTCCTTGTTGTAGGTAATTTGGATGTCAAAATTTGGTAGACACCTCATCAGTAGTGGACCTTGGGGTCTTAGAGTGTTTCGGCCATTATCACCAGACACCCTCGCCCAAGGGAGGCCCCGCCGGGGTCGATCAAGCCCCGGAGCGTGTCTACTTCGTCAATTGAAATTCCAGTAGCTTGTCCAGTCAACTCTCCAGCTTTAACGCAGACAGAGTAGATCAATTGGTCAGTCTTCTAGTCCTTTTGTTGTACCGATTTGTTCAACTATTAAATGTACATGAACCACCTTTGTATTCCATTTAATGTTGTTTTCCTCTTAATGTTGTTTTGCTTCATTTCAGTTTTATTGGGGGACCACCCTTATTATTATAAATGCAAATTGGAATCTATGTGGCCTACCTGTGCTAATGACCTTTAAGGTATTATTTCCACTCTTAATACATTTTATGTCATCAAAGAAGTTTCTCTCAAAGAATCGGAGTAACCTTACATATTACCTGGAAAGAAGGTCTTCCCCAGTGCCACTCTCCTGCGTCACAGCGCCACCGTTGAACGTCCCCCCCAAGAGCCTTGGCGAATCATCGTGGCGGCTCTCGTCCTCCAATCACGCCCCCCCATTCAACTGATAAGCACTAAAAAATTCGGCTATAACCTATTGGCACTCTTTAATTGTGTTAGTCGTAAAACATTCAGATGTAAATTCAATTCATAGTTTTTTATTAAAAATTCAATTCATATTTTTTATTAAATCAAATCGTACATTTAGAAATACCAATCAACGTAAATCGCGATACTCCTAGGTACCAACCCCCCAGAAGTACTCGTAAACTCCTGTCCGTTACTCCGGCAGCTTCTGTAATCCCCCTATCTTCCACAACATCATCTCTCCCAAACAACGATCAAAATGGAATAAAATGTCCACAAATCCCCTGGTATTATTAAAGTATTTTACCCGATTCCATTCATCCGTAAAATCAATTTATAACATTAATAAGATCGTATATTTGTAACGAAATAGCTGTAGGCGTATCGTAGCTAATGTTATGAGCATTAGCAATGCAGAAGTACCCATAAGCCCCAGCCCCAAAACAATGGCGCCGCCCATAGACACTAATAATACCTAAGTCCTTTCGTAAATCAATAACGAACAAATAATTTTTGTTTTAACCTCCTGAGCCCGTTCCTGTATTGACACCCGGTCCCATTCGGCCGTAAATTCAACATATATCACCGAACTAGTCACCTATTTGGAGCGATATCGTCCTACGCGTACCGCAGCTAGCGAGCATTAGCAACTAGGAAATACCCATAAGCCCTTGCCAAAGTCATGGCGGCCCCCGATAACACATAATATTATTAAAATTACTCCTCCCGGTGAAAATAATAGAATACATTTAGATTGGTATTGTTTATTTGCACTATCCGGTCACTTTTGTTCGTTAAAAAACACTCACTCACCTTAATCCAACTCCGTATGTGGAATCAATAGTCTCGTAAACAAGGCAGCTAGTAAACATTAGCCAAACCGGAAGTAGCCCCCACCTTTTTTTTCGCCGTACGTCAGAGCAATCCTCCGCCAGCAATCATGCCAACCAAAGCATTCGTTCCAAAATTCGATTAGAATCAAACTTATTGAAAAACCTCTTAATACTATTTAATAGTGTTTTCCAACTTACTCGTTTCTAAATTCAAAGGATAATATTAAGTCCATAATATTCACGTCTAACTGAGGTCCGTTGGTACCAACGCGATTTAATGTGTCAAGGGCGCCCTCCAGTGTCCCATCACGTCCAATGTTTTCTTTTATGCGTTTGAAGAAAAATTCTTCTTTTTTCTTTTTTCTTTTAGGGCCTGCTTTAAAATAAAAAATGTGATTCGATTATAGTTTCGCCTTTTCGTTTTGTAATTTAATTAAATTAAATCGTAAATTTTTAGATATTTGGTTGGATTTAAAATTCATTCTGGAATCTAGATTTGGTCAAGTTTAGGATTTTGTTTGCAATTTGGTTAAGGGGTAGGATTTGACTCAGGGTAAAGAATTGATTTCAGAATTTGGTTCAGTTTCAAGACTAGAATCTGGTTGAATTTAGGACTTGAAGTTTGTGTTGCAGTGTCCCGTGCTTGGACCGATGCTGTCTCCACTAGTAGCCGTTGCGGTGGATCTTCTCCCCCCCCTTTTTTTTGGGTGCTTCAGAAGAATTATGACCAGGTTCTCGGTACCTTTTCCTTCTTTCTTCAAAGAGTTCCCGCAGCACATTTACCATTGGCCCTTCGCACGTCGTCGAGCTTTCATCCTAAGTAGGTGAATGCATTCCTTCACCTGCTGTTGTGATGGATCTTCTCTCCCTCTTCGTGCTTCAGAAAAATTAGGACCAGGTTCTTGGTATCTTCTTCTTCTTTCTTCAAGGAGCTCCAGCAGCACATCTACCGCTGTTTGCACTCCCCGCGTCGTCGAGTTTTCTTCCTTCGTCTTCATCTTCTTAACTCACCATTGGCGTCTCTCCCGTCTCCTCTTAGGCCGCCATGGAAAAGGCCCTGCCAATCCGTGCTCTTGATTCATCCTCCGAAGTGAGGGAACCTAACCTTCTTCTCAGGGCTTGCTCCCCCCGCTCCTAGTGGTCCTGTAGAGTCCCTGTTCAGGTAGATTGCAAGCATTCCACTGCCTTATGTAGAGGTTGAAGATGGCCCTAACCAGGTTGGAAAAGTTGCCTCTCTGCGCCATATTTATTCTAGCCAATAGCAAGAAAATGAAAATTAGGGAAGTTATTTTGGAAGATGGAGAGAGAGAGAGAGAGAGAGAGTGTGAGAGAGAGCGAGCGCGAGAGAGAGCGCGAGCGCGAGAGAGAGAGAGAGAGACCACGGATAGGTAATGGGAAATGTGACTGCATCTCAACCAAAACCCCGAGTTTTCTGACCCGACACATGGTCTCATACCTCTCCCCCCCTAGGACAGAAAAGGGGAGGAGAGATGAGGGGAAGAGAGAACATATGTAGAAAGTTAAAAAAATGGGAAAATAAGAAAAGTATGCGACCCGATAATTTGGCTTAAGGTAATACTGGGATGTCCGATAGGCTCGGGCGAGTTAGGTTTTTAAGGTTATCTCGCTACACATTCCCCAAAGGGTCCGCCGACCCAGTTGGTTAGATAGAAGGCAGCGGAGGGCACAGGCCGACGCATGTCTCCGTCAGTAAACCTCACCGTACCAGAGTCGCATAAATTTTGGAGTGGGTACGAAGGCCGGCGAAGCGAGACTGCACCTCAACCAGAACCTCCCCCGAGTAGCTGAGGCGCTACCCAGGTCTTCGGCCAGCAAGATGGAAAAAAAGTTGAGAGAGAAAATTGAGAGAAACTCACCTACCCTTCCAACCTTGGATTACATTATGCCTATTCACTTTGCATTATTCTTGACCTAATGTTTTGTTTTTATATTTAACCAACTGTTTTCCTTAGAGATTAAGGTTAGGGTTAGGGGTCAGGGGTCAAAGGTTAAGGTTAGGGTTAAGGTTAGGGTTAGGGTTTAGGGTTAGGGGTTAGGGGCAGCCGAGGCGCCAACCAGGTCCCTAACCAGCAATACGGAAAAACAGTGAAAAGCTACCGAAAAGTACAGACCTACAAGACTAACCTTATCTTAAATACAAGACCACCCTTATATTAATTGTGTCCATTAACCTTTAGTTGTGTTTGAACTAATATATTTTTTTATAAATCTATTTTTGTTAAAAAAACTGTTTTGTTTAAAAAGGGTCCTTGTTGTAGGTAATTTGGATGTCAAAATTTGGTAGACACCTCATCAGTAGTGGACCTTGGGGTCTTAGAGTGTTTCGGCCATTATCACCAGACACCCTCGCCCAAGGGAGGCCCCGCCGGGGTCGATCAAGCCCCGGAGCGTGTCTACTTCGTCAATTGAAATTCCAGTAGCTTGTCCAGTCAACTCTCCAGCTTTAACGCAGACAGAGTAGATCAATTGGTCAGTCTTCTAGTCCTTTTGTTGTACCGATTTGTTCAACTATTAAATGTACATGAACCACCTTTGTATTCCATTTAATGTTGTTTTCCTCTTAATGTTGTTTTGCTTCATTTCAGTTTTATTGGGGGACCACCCTTATTATTATAAATGCAAATTGGAATCTATGTGGCCTACCTGTGCTAATGACCTTTAAGGTATTATTTCCACTCTTAATACATTTTATGTCATCAAAGAAGTTTCTCTCAAAGAATCGGAGTAACCTTACATATTACCTGGAAAGAAGGTCTTCCCCAGTGCCACTCTCCTGCGTCACAGCGCCACCGTTGAACGTCCCCCCCAAGAGCCTTGGCGAATCATCGTGGCGGCTCTCGTCCTCCAATCACGCCCCCCCATTCAACTGATAAGCACTAAAAAATTCGGCTATAACCTATTGGCACTCTTTAATTGTGTTAGTCGTAAAACATTCAGATGTAAATTCAATTCATAGTTTTTTATTAAAAATTCAATTCATATTTTTTATTAAATCAAATCGTACATTTAGAAATACCAATCAACGTAAATCGCGATACTCCTAGGTACCAACCCCCCAGAAGTACTCGTAAACTCCTGTCCGTTACTCCGGCAGCTTCTGTAATCCCCCTATCTTCCACAACATCATCTCTCCCAAACAACGATCAAAATGGAATAAAATGTCCACAAATCCCCTGGTATTATTAAAGTATTTTACCCGATTCCATTCATCCGTAAAATCAATTTATAACATTAATAAGATCGTATATTTGTAACGAAATAGCTGTAGGCGTATCGTAGCTAATGTTATGAGCATTAGCAATGCAGAAGTACCCATAAGCCCCAGCCCCAAAACAATGGCGCCGCCCATAGACACTAATAATACCTAAGTCCTTTCGTAAATCAATAACGAACAAATAATTTTTGTTTTAACCTCCTGAGCCCGTTCCTGTATTGACACCCGGTCCCATTCGGCCGTAAATTCAACATATATCACCGAACTAGTCACCTATTTGGAGCGATATCGTCCTACGCGTACC
>NW_023590244.1:0-78180 GCF_901709675.1 Syngnathus acus
ACCCAGTTGCCTAAGTCGGGGGGAAAACCAGTGAGGAGCCCATTTTTAAGATGTTGCTGATAAGCACTCTCAGCTGCATCATCGAATGGGATGCCACTGTGCACCCAGAATTCTTTTTCAAATCTTAATTGAATGGCAGCCTCATCACTTTTTATCTTTCTATTTTTTGTCTTATGAATTTGTTCTCTTCTCCATTGTGAAGCTTTCAACCACAGTCTAGCACAATTCAACTCTCTCTCTTTTCTTTTCTTTTTCAGTCCCTTGGTTTTCCTATCTACACTCTCCTCCAAAACATCAACCACTATCTTCCACACTTCAACTTTCAACTTCCCTTCTACTCCATACTTTTTCTTCCACCTCGGCATGTATTGCATACAATTAAGAAATCTACTCGCCATGTACTTCTCATCTCCATCAAGAGTTAGGGATTTACCGTTTTTATTTCCCATCTTAATTTTAGAAGTTTTAGGTTTTACAATTTTTTTTCAAAAATATATTTTTTATTTTTTTTTATTTTATTTTTTTTATTCTTTGAGGACCCTCAATGCAGGTTTAAATTGACCTTTCAACAAATTACTAGCCTGTGTTATTGCCGTGGATCAATGCTAGAACTGCTACAGTGCCTTGCGAAAGTATTCGGCCCCCTTGAACCTTTCAACATTTCGCCACATTTCAGGCTTTCGTCGGGAGCAGGTGGCTCAGACTAAAATAACCTTTTCTTCTTTTAAGGGGTAGGGCAGCAAAGTAAGCAGGGATTGTGAATATCAGCAAGCACAGGTTGCTCGACTGGAGTCAAGAGAAACAAATTAAAAATTGTACATGAGATGAAAAATTTGCCTCTTTCTTTTGGCTTTTGTCACTGACATTTGGGGTCACCACAACAAAGATCAAAACAGCACACAAACAGTTTACCTATATTTTCCTCTTTCAATTTGATGATTCACTAGACATGAAGATCTGTTTAGATTTGAAATCTTATCCATTAGGCCAGATAGCCATACAGGAAATTCTGACAAGTGATAGCAGTGCAATGATTTTTGAGCATATACAGTAAATCTACAGCCACCCCTGCCCTAGTGTGTAATAGAGAAAACATTTTTTCTTTTGGTTTTTGTCACTTTGTTGCACTGAAAACGGAGATTGGGGGGGAGTCAGCACAACAAAAAAAGAAATCAGAAACCAAAACCCTTTCTGATAATATACAAGAGTTGGTTCAGACTGAAATAAAGTCATTGATCTCATATGAATTATATTAAATTGACCATGAAGGGACTTGAACCCTCAATCTTCTGATCCGAAGTCAGACACCTTATCCATTAGGCCACATAGCCATGTGAAAGACTGTACCAAGTGAAACACAGCAACGACTTCTGATGACTGCAGCCTTTAGTGGCAAGTGAAGTTCACAATTGTTACAGACATAAATGGCCTGTGGATTAATCAATTTACAGTAAAAGAGAATTGTAATGCAATTGACATATTACCTTGTTAGTGCAAGTGGTCGTGCATCAGTCTCAAAATCTGAAGGTTGTGAGCTCGACCCTCACACGGGGCGCTGTTTTCCATATTCCACAGTAAAATCATTGTCAATTTCAGAAGATAGTAGGTTGCTCAGAATTAGGGCTGTGGACTCGGTCGGATTTTTGCACCGAGTCCGAGTCCGGCCTCTTGCCCATGAGTCCGAGTCCGGGTCCGAGTCCGGCTGTCCATTTTTTCTGTTAATTCATGTGACTGCTTAGTCTTTATTCAAGGCTAATTTAGATCAAAATCTAAATAATTACAACAGTTTTGTGATGGCTTTGTCTTTATAAACATATAAACGAATACAATAAACAGATACTTTCAAGTTTTAATCATTAATTACACCATTATAGCTCAGACATTTATCTAAACACAAATAATTAGTGACGACCCCTTATTTGGAAAGCGAAAAACCCATGTCGTACGGCGTCAGCACTATGTTGTTTTCAATAAAAACATGAAGAACCTCACGTTTGCGTCAGTCATTTTAATTTTTATAAAGGATTATTCTCATTTGATGTCTTTAAATTCATCCGCGTTCTGCCATTTAAGCGGGGTGCATTCAAGACCAGTCGTACAGACGGAAACGTTTTGTGATCAAATCTTCATAACGAGAATGATTTGAGTGAATTGATTTGAATGAATAATTGAGAAGAAATTTCAGTTCTGAGGCTCCTTTTTGTCCCAAGCAAAGTGGACAGATGGTGGGGAGGGGGGGATAAAAATTGTAAAATCAATTCACTCAAACAACATAGTGTTGACGCCGTACGACGCCGTACGACATCGGTTTTTCGCTATAATTCGGTATAATTCGAGGTAGTCCACCCTCACCCAAAGTTAAGGTTTCATGGGAATATTGTTGTCATAATTGTCTGGACCATATATGATAATTGTTTAATGGTAGTTATTGATAGATCTTGAAGATGTCAAGTTATAGGTGCATAAGACTATGTTGTTCATGCATATAGCACGTTCATTGTAAGAGGGGAAGAGATGTTGTGTATTTTGGGCTAACTCAAATTCCGTAGTAGAAAACCCCCGGAAGTGGGATGGGCATTCTGTGTTGTTCTGGTACGCCCTGTGAACGCACTGTGAGTAAGGAATAAAGCAGTTATCATTCACGTCGTTGTCCGACCTATTCTTGCTATCTAAGAACCTAGAAAATAGTAAGGATATAACATATATCACGGGTCATTACGACGACTTTGGTGGAGTTTTTACTGCTTCTTCCAACTCCTACCACGCTGACTGTAACCTGACACTCTCTGGCTGCGTCTAGCCTCTTTTTTTTTATTGTCGGACTCGGTGGACTCGGTCAAAATCAGCACCGAGTCCGAGTCCGGCAAAAATGACCGAGTCCGACCGAGTCCCCGAGTCCGAACCGAGTCCACAGCCCTGCTCAGAATAGAATAAAGTTTTCTGTCTGTAAAGTTGAGTTTAATTGAAATGGCCGGTGGTTGAATCAATTTTACAGTAAAATACCTTTGTAAAACCAACCATTCACGGCCTCGTTAGCGCAGGCGGTAGCGCATCAGTCTAGTAAACTGAAGGTCGTGAGTTCAACCCTCACACGGGGCTCTCCTTTATTTAGTCCTAACCCTAACTCGAGCCCTTGTTGGAAACCCTCGCCCCAGTTGGAAACCTTAGTTGAAAACCCAAGTTTGAGAATGCTCAGACAAAAGTAACTTTTTCTTTCGATGAAGTTCAGTTTGATGGAAATGGCCGGTGGTTGAATCTTTTTTACAGTAAAATAGAATTTTAAGACAGGTGACACAAAGTCTCGTTGGCGCAGGCGGTAGCGCGTCAGTGTCGTAATCTGAAAGTCCAGAGTTCGATCCTCACACGGCGCGTGATTTATATATAGTCTAACTCTAGCCCTTCCTGGAAACCCTAGTCCTAGTTGGAAATCCTAGCCTAGTTAAGTTTGATCAAAATGGGCGGTGGTTGAGTCAATTTTACAGTAAAAAACAATTGCACGAAATGCAAATACCGTAACTTTCGGACTATAAGTTTTTTTCATAGTTTGGGTGGGGGGGGCGACTTATAATAAGGAGCGACTTATATGTGTTTTTTTTCAAAAATTTTCCCCCCCAAAAAAAAGTGAAACCGCGATAAACGGACCGCGATGTAGCAAGGGATTACTGTAATTTGAATTCCAAGTGACGGCCGCAACGCGACGCGGCGTGGCGCGGCGGTTGTTTAGATAAAGGACAAAGATTGATCACGGGATGACGAAGATGACGAAGGGCCCCACGTACACTTTGTTTCTAAGTGACACGGCGGACGAAGAGTTTGAAGGATTTAAGGATTTGGAGTGACACAGAAGGTTTGAAAAACTATTATGGCTTTTACCCACGCCCGGTCCTACTCTCCGGAGCTCTTTTTCACCTCCGTGGATTGAAGTCGGGGGCCGGCGCTCGGCCGGGTGGCTGTCCAGGGACGGTGGATGGGGCTCGGACATGGCTTTTACGCACACCCGGTCCTACTCTACCGAGCTCTCTTTCACCTCCGTGGATGGAAGTCGAGGGCCGGCGCTCGGCCGGGTGGCTGTCTGGGGACGGTGGATGGGGCTCGGTCATGGCTTTTACGCACACCCGGTTCTATGGAGCTCTCTTCCACTTCCGTGGCTGGAAGTCCACTCCGCCACACGCCTGGAAGTTTGTTTTGTTAAATAAAGAGCCGTTTACCAAACCCACGTCTTTCCTTGAACTTTGTTAACACTACAATATTGTTATATAGTAGATCTGTGGAATAACGACGATGCTGACAATGCTCAGGGCTCACGCGCGGCGTTGTTGACAAAGGACGAGGAATTTGATCGATGGATTTAATGATTTAGAGTGCACAGATGGCTTGATAATACTATTGCTTATATAATAGTTATTTGATATCTAATTTATATATCGTTATATGGGCCTGTGGAATATTTTGAAGTGCAAGCGCCGTCAGCTGCGCGCACCCATTGTTGACAAAGGACGATCGATGGATTTAATGATTTGGAGTGACACAGATGGTTTGATAACATTATTGCTTATATAATAGTTATTTGATATATAATTTATATATCGTTATATGGGGCTGTGGAATATTTTGAAGTGCAAGCGCCGTCAGCGGCGCGCACACATTGTTGACAAAGGACGATCGATGGATTTAATGAATTGGAGTGACACAGATGGTTTTATTAATGTGTTATTTATGTAATCGTTTTTTTAATAACTCTGAATTTTACGTCAGGGCCGTTCTCAGCTCTTCGTTTGTGTTTATGTCACGTTAGCATACCTATCGTTTAGCCTGTTGTTGCTCGTTCATGACTGTTCTTGGTGTTGGATTTTTTTGAATAAATTGCCCCCCAAAATGCGACTTATACTCCGGAGCGACTTATATATGTTTTTTTTCACATTTTTGGGCATTTTATGGCTGATGCGACTTGTACTCCGGAGCGATTTATAGTCCGAAAATTACGGTACATAGCGTCGTTGGTGCAGGTGGTAGCGTGTCAGTCTCATAATCTGAAGGTCGTGAGTTTGACCCTCACACGGGGCATACTTTTATATAGTCCTAACTCTAGCCCTAGTTGGAAACCCTCATCCTCATTGGAAACCCCAGTTGAAACCCTGGCCACAGTTTGAAACCTTAGTTGGCTTCCCTAACCCGAGTTGGAAACCCCAGTTTCAGAATGCTCAGACTTAAAGTAACTTTTTCTTTCTGTGAAGTTCAGTTTGATTGAAATGGCCGGTGGTTGGATCAATTTTACAGTAAAAAAGAATTGTAAAACTGCAAACGCACAGCCTCATTAGTGCAGGTGCTAGCATGTCAGTCTCACAATCTGAAGGTCAAGAGTTCGGTACTCAGGTGGGGCAGACTTTTTATATACCTAGTCCAAACTAGCCCTAACCCTAACTCTAGCCCTAGTTGGAAACCCTAGTCCTAGTTGGAAACCTTAGTTGGAAACCCTATTTTCAGTAGGGAGCAGGTTGCTCAGACTAAAATAAATTTTTCTTCTTTTAAGGGGTAGGGCAGCAAAGTAAGCAGGGATTGTGAATATCAGCAAGCACAGGTTGCTCGACTGGAGTCAAGAGAAACAATTTAAAAATTGTACGTAAAATGAAAAATTTGCCTCTTTCTTTTGGCTTTTGTCACTGACATTTGGGGTCACCACAACAAAGATCAAAACAGCACACAAACAGTTTACCTATATTTTTCTCTTTCAATTTGATGATACACTAGACATGAAGATCTGTTTAGATTTGAAATCTTATCCTGAAGGACATTTACACCTCCCATCTCACCCGCAAGGCGACCACGATTGTGAGTGATGTGAGTCACCCCGCTCACTCTTTGTTCGATCTTCTGCCCTCTGGGAAGAGGTACAGGAGCCTGCGCTCCCGCACCACCAGACTCACCAACAGCTTCATTCTCCAGGCTGTTAGGATCCTGAACTCTCTCCCCCCTTCTGCGTAGCGTCCTGTACTTTTGCGCTATATTCTGACTGTCTGCTGTATGCACACTTGCTCCATTTTTGCTCCTCTTATTTATTGTGTTATTTGTTTATTTATTATTTATTCATCACTCTTATTTATTCATTGTTTGTGCCTTCTTGTTTTTATTTTTTTGTGTTGTTTACTTGTATGTATATTGTGTACTATGTCTTGTCACCGTGGGATAGTGGGAACGTTATTTCGATTTCTTTGTGTGTCTTGGCACGTGAAGAAATTGACAATAAAGCAGACTTTGACTTTTGACTTATGCCAGATAGCCATACAAGAAATCCTGACAAGTGATAGCAGTGCAATGATTTTTGAGCATATAGAGTAAATCTACAGCCTAGATTCAAGTGAAGTTAACTGACTTTGGATCAGAAGATTAATGGGTTCAAGTCCCTTCATTGTCAATTTAATGAATGTCAAGAGGAAAGTAGCCTAGTGGATAATGTGTCTAACATTAAATAATAGTTTTTGTTTTGTTCCTGCATTACCCAATACATCTCCTTCACATTGTGACACATTCTCCCATTATCTGTCTGTGTTAGGTAGAGAAAAAGATTTTAAAGGAAAGGTAAGTATTGTTGTGTTGTGTTGTGTTGTGTTGTATTGTGTGTTGTCATTACCGTATTTTTCGGACTATAGGTCGCGTTTTTTTTCATAGTTTGGGTGGGGGGGCAACTTATACTGAGGAGCGACTTATATGTGATTTTTTGTCATAAATTTAAAAAATTAAATATGAACCGTGACGTAGCAAGGGATTACTGTAGTTTGAACTGCAAGTGACGTCAGCGGCGCGGCGGTTGTTTACTTAAAGGACAAAGGATTCGATCACGAGATGACAAAGATGACGAAGGGCCCCATGTACTACCGGCATCTTTAGTGGCTTTGCTTGTAAGTGACACGGAGGACAAAGAGTTTGAAGGATTTAATGATTTGGAGTGACACAGAAGGTTTGAAAAACTATTATGGGTTTTACGCACGCCAGGTCCTACTCTATGGAGATATCTTTCACCTCCGTGGATGAAGGTCGGAGGCCGGCGCTCGGTCGGGTGGCTGTCCGGGGACGGTGGATGGGGCTCGGACAGGGCTTTTACGCACGCCCGGTCCTATTCTACGGAGCTCTCTTCCACCTCCGTGGCTGTGAGTGCCACCTCCGGGGATGGAAGTCCACGCCGCCACACGCCTGGAAGTCGATGCCGGTGATTGGGGCCGTGTGGCGGTGAACTATTTATGTTATAGTTATTTGATATATTTTATTTCGTGTAGCAACTTGTATATGTTTTTATCGTTACAGTTCAGTAGTTGTTGGCTCGTTGAACTCTTTTTTTTGTGAAATAAAGAGCCGTTTACCAAACCCACGTCTTTCCTGGTACTTTGTTAAGACTAAACAATATTGTTATATACTAATCTGTGGAATAATGACGAGGCTGACATCAGCGGCGCACGCGCGGCGTTGTTGACAAAGGATGAGGAATTTGATCGATGGATTTAATGATTTGGAGTGACACAGATGGTTTTATAATATTGTTGTTTATATGATAGTTATTTGATATATACTTTATATATCGTTATATGGGTCTATGGAATATTTAGAATATTTAGACGTCAGCGGCGCGGCACATACGTGGCATCGTTTCCATAAAGGACGATCGATGGATTTAATGAGCCCTAGCTGAGCTCAAGATAACTACTTCGAACCAGATCTGACAATTCATGATGTTATGGATTAAAGCTGTCTTCACGTTAAGAAGAATTGAACGGATTTAAAGAATGACTACGATAGGGAAATAAAGAAAAATTAAAGTTCTAATTACTGCAAATAAAACCATGCTCAACATAGTTAATACGAAATAATTGATAACCGAATTAAGGATTAAGAAGCAATTTAATGAATAGGCAAGAAAAAGAATGACAAGTCTCAATAGTTAATAGAGAAATCCAAGATGGCGGCGCCCCAGTTGGCCGCGGCCGCTACGGGTCTCAACATCCGACGTGTATTTTCACAAAATATGTCGCCTAGGACACTACAAACAACACAAAGTTTAGTTTATCCATCCAGTAGATTAGTGTATGATCGCCAGCGCCTGCTGGAGGTACGGTCATCAAGTGTTTTCGGACTCGTAGCCACAACTACCCTAGTCTGTTTGCGTAGCCTCGGAGTGCTTAGGGCGCTAGCCCCAGAAGCTCACGACGCAGCGGGCTCGCCGGGCAGCTCACGCCGGAGGAGGAGTAAGCGTAGGCGGTGTGACCGGCGGCGAAAGCGCGGCTGTCGAGGTGGGCTAACGGCTAAGCTTAAAGTTAACCCCTACAAACCGCCGCTTCCATCCATCTTCCTCTCCAACGTCCGCTCACTGGATAATAAAATGGACCATCTAAAACTGGAACTCTCTTCAAAGAGGGAAGTTAGAAACTGCTGCGCTCTCATCCTGACGGAGACATGGCTGAACTCATCAATGCCGGACAACGCCGTTAGCCTGGAGGGGCTCGCTACATTCCGCGCCGACAGAAACAGCGAGCTAAGCGGTAAATCCCGAGGAGGTGGGCTGTGTGTCTACATCAACAACAACTGGTGCAAAAATGCTAGATCTGTCGCCAGCTTCTGCTCTTCGGACATCGAGCTTTTGACTGTTAACTGCAGACCCTTCTACCTGCCCAGAGAGTTTACTGTTGTTAGCATCACGGCTGTGTATGTGCCTCCCAGCGCTAATACTAAAGAGGCCATGAGTGTTCGCTATCGGACAATCAGTGAGCTGCAATCCACGCACACAGAGGGGGTTTTCATCATTGCTGGGGACTTCAACCAGGCTAGCATGAAGACTATTCTCCCTCATTTTTACCAACACGTGGATTTTCCAACTCGGGGAGAGAACACTCTGGACTTGGTTTACACCAATATAAAGGATGCATTCAGAGCAGCCCCCCGCCCCCACCTCGGCTCTTCAGACCACCTATCTGTTATGCTAATCCCTGCATACAGGCCCCTGCTGATCAGAGCAAAACCCACAGTGAAGCAGGTGAGGGTGTGGTCTGAGGGGGCCATGGAGGCACTCCAGGACTGCTTTGAGTGCTCTGACTGGGACATGTTCAAGTCAGCAGCAACATATGACAATCAGATCGACATTGATGAGTACGCCATGACTGTGTCAGCCTACATCAACAAATGCTCCGAGGACGTCAGCACCACTAAGAACATCATCACCCGAGCCAACCAACGACCCTGGATGACTGAGGATGTACGTCATACGCTACGAGCACGGAACTCAGCCTTCAAGTCTGGCGACAAGGAGGCACTGAGGACTGCGAGAGCCAACTTGAACCGTGCCATCAGGCTAGCGAAGCGAAGCCACAGTCGAAAAATTCAGGATTTTTTCCACGACGCCAATAACACCAGGAGTATGTGGCAAGGCATACGGGCGATCACGGACTACAACTTACCCTCCCCCCCGGTGGGTGAGGTTGATGCTGACTTCCTAAATGGTCTAAATAACTTCTTTGGGCGTTTTGAGGCACTAAACAGCACTCCTGCAGTTAAAACTGTTCCCCACCAGGAAGAGGAGGCCCTCTGCCTTGACTCAGCCGACGTGTGGAAGACTCTGAGAAGAGTCAACCCACGTAAGGCCCCAGGCCCCGACAACATACCTGGGCGGGTGTTCAAAGAATGTGCAGGCCAGCTGGCTGGTGTCATCACAGACATTTTTAACATCTCGCTGGACCAAGCCAAAGTGCCAGTGTGCTTCAAGGCTGCCTCCATCATTCCGGTGCCGAAGAAACCTCAAATCACCTCATGGAATGACTACAGACCTGTGGCACTGACTCCCATCATGATGAAGTGCTTCGAAAGGCTGCTCAAAGATCACATCGTCTCCAGACTCCCCCCAACATTCGATCCGTTCCAGTTTGCCTACCGGCAGAACCGCTCTACTGAGGATGCCATCTCCTCCGTTCTTCACCTGAGCCTGGCTCACCTGGAGGAGAGGAACACCCACGTGCGGTTGCTGTTCCTGGACTTCAGCTCAGCGTTTAACACCATCATTCCACAACATCTGGTGGAAAAACTGGAACACCTGGGCTTCAGCACCCCCCTTCGGAACTGGCTGCTAGACTTCCTCACCAACAGACCTCAGTCAGTCCGGGTCGGACAGAACACCTCAGATGTCATCACCCTCAGCACAGGCTCCCCTCAGGGCTGCGTCCTGAGGCCCCTGCTGTTCACCCTGATGACACACGACTGCGCCCCCAGGTTCACCACCAATCACATCGTGAAGTTTGCAGACGACACAATGGTGGTGGGCCTCATCAGGGACAACAACGACCTGGACTACAGAGAGGAGGTGGAGCAGTTGGTGGGCTGGTGCAGAGAAAATAGCCTGATCCTGAATGTGGAGAAGACGAAGGAGATCATCGTCGACTTCAGGAAGAACCAGCCTCACCACGCTCCACTGATCATCAACAGCTCAGCTGTGGAGGTGGTCAGCAGCACTAAATTCCTGGGAGTCCACATCACAGACGACCTCACCTGGACTGTGAACACCACAACACTGGTCAAGAGGGCACAGAAGCGCTTGTACTTCCTGCGGAGGATGAGGAGAGCCCACCTGCCCCCACCCATCATGAGGACGTTCTACCGAAGCACCATAGAGAGCATTCTGACAAGCTGTCTCTCGGTGTGGTGTGGAGGTTGCAGCGCCTCCGATTGGAAGAACCTGAGGAGAGTGGTGAGGACAGCAGAGAGGATCATCGGGGCTCCTCTTCCCTCCATTCAGGACTTGTCATCCCAGCGCTGCGTGTCCCGAGCCCGTAATATTATCAGTGACCCATCACACCCCCACCATGGACTGTTCTCCCTGCTGCCCTCTGGGAAGAGGTTTCGCAGCATCCGCTGCAGGTCCACCAGGTTCTGCAATAGTTTTTTCCCTGCTGTCGTCAGACTGTTGAACATTCAAACGTAGCATTCCTCTGCACACTTGTAAATACTGCTTTTGTCTCCTGCACTGTTTACATACTTTATCACTGCTGCACTTTGTACTTTATAATTATCTTATTTCATATTTTTATATAGAATGTCACTTTTTAACCAGCCGAAATACCACTACATTGTTGAAAGCCGTATGCAACGAAATTTCGTTTTGTACACACCTAGTGTTGACAAAATGACAATAAAGTTCTGTCTAAGTCTAAGTCTCTAAGACATGAACGAGCAACAACAGGCTAAACGATACGGTATGCTAACGTGACATAAACACAAACGAGAAGCTGAGAACGGGCCTGATGTAACAATAACAGTTATTCAAATAACTATAACATAAATAACACCTTTATCAAACCATCTGTGTCACTCCAAATTATTAAAGCCATCGATCGAGTTGGTTCTCCTTCATGTATACAAGTCCGACATCAGCGGCGCGTTACAGTTAAAAAATTTCTACAGGCCCATATAACAATATATAAACTATGTATGAAATGACAATAATATAAACAACAATTTTATCGAACCATCCGTGTCACTCCAAATCAATAAATCCATCAGAATCTTCGTCTTCCGTGTCATTTGAGAAAAAAGAAAAAGAAAAGAAAAGTTGACGCCGGAAAGACTACGTGTGCCACAGACGTCAGACTAGATATATTAAATAAATGTAATATAAACAACAATTTTAACAAACCATCCGTGTCACTCCAAATCATTAAATCCACCGGAATATTCATCCCGTGTCAAAAACCCCCAAAAATAAACAGATGGCGATTCCGGACCTACGTGCGGCGCTGATGTCAGCCTCGTTGTCAGTTGGCGGCTCCAATTATTCCACAGATCTACGTATATAACTATATTGTAGCGTTACCGAAGTACCAAGCAAGACGTGGGTTTGGTAACAGGCTGGCTCTTTATTTCACAAATCAAGAGCTCAACACGTGAGCCAACACACGCAAGCGCCCAGGATCGCTCGTTCCGCCCCCCCACCCCCGGCTGCCTTCACGGCCTCCCTACAAAATCGGAAACTACTGAAGTCTAACAACATACACGTTGCTACTCTAAATAAACTACATATCAAATAACTATAACATAAATAATACGTTTATCGAATAATCTGTGTCACTCCAAATCACTAAATCTCCCGACTTTGGAAGTCAGTGAATGGAACTCATTGTCAGTGAGGCTCCAATTATTCCACAGCCATAGTGCGCCCTTATGCGGTTTGAAATGAAAATTACATGTGAAGTGATCAACTATACTAGTAAGTAAGTAAAGTGTTAATGATCAAGTAAAAATTTGTGAAAAAATTCACATATGAGTCGCTCCTGAGTATAAGTCGCCCCCCCACCCAAAGTATGAAAAAAGAACGCGATTTATATTCCGAAAAATACGGTATATAAATGTATTATTTATTTATATAAAGGCCGGTCCACGAAAATATTTCTGACACGTAACCGGTCCGTGGTGCAAAACAGGTTGGGGACCACTGATTTAGTAGAAGGTGGCTACAGATAAAACTTTGAGTTTATTTTGAAAAACTTACAGGTCACTCACTTAAGTTCAAACGCACGCACAACCAATGCAGCTATATAATAACTCTGCTGCAAACATAGGTTAACGCACTTGGGTTGATAACTGAACCCTGGTCTTTCACACGACAAGCAGAGATACTATCCACGATACTAACGAGGAACATGCCCTGTGTTAGGGCAAGATGGACTGCTTGGCGGGAGAAAGGAAAGGGAGGGGGCAGAAAGGGGAACGCTCACGGAACACATGCGCGTATAACTATTATGTGGATTTTAATCATCTGTAAACGTTATTAAAACAGTACTGAAATGGGGCAATCTGCTGGTCTGGTTCGTATATGCCTGCCTTCAAGTTTAGAGGGCACTACCTTTAGGGGGCGCATTAGAGGTTAGGGTTAAAGGTGAAGGGGTTACCGTTAGCGAGTTAGCAGGTTAGGGGTTAATTGTTAGGGTTTGGTTATTGTTAGGGTTTTAGAGTTAGCGTTAGGGCTTGAAGTTAGGGAATTAGGAGCCTTAGGCCAACCAGATTCCATTTATTCCATTAATCACTGACATTCAGTCTTCAGATCCATGTCACATGGGCTACCAATCGGAATGTAACGGGGTCAACTGGTCTACTATTAGATAGATTAGATTAGATAATCCTTTATTATCCTGGAATATACCAGCTCAGTGGCCTAGTGGTAGAGTGTCCGCCCTGAGACTGGAAGGTTGTGGGTTCAAACCCCGGCCGGGTCATACCAAAGACTATAAAAATGGGACCCATTGCCTCCCTGCTTGGCACTCAGCATTAAGGGTTGGAATTGGGGGGTTAGATCACCAACTGATTCCCGAGCGCGGCACCGCTGCTGCTCACTGCTCCCCTCTCCCCCAGGGGATGGATTAAAATCACACGGGGATGGGTTAAATGCAGAGGACAAATTTCACCACACCCAGGTGTGTGTGTGACGATCATTGGGACTTTAATCTTTAATCTTTTAAACTGCACGGAGTGTAAGCGACTGAATCAGAGGATATTCCAGCTTGAAACGCAACTTGGAATACAGATTGAAACACTACATCAGATATGTGAAAATGACAAATTCACGGACTCGGTAGCAGCTGTGGAGCAGCTCATTGACGCTTATCATGTAGCCAAAGTAGCACCAAATGCTAACGGACAGACACAGATTGTTATAGACGGGGCTATCAACGTGGAGGCTCCCGCTACAGATCTGACCGACACACTTCCCTGGATATGTCCTAACACTACTGAACTAGTGGTGGAAACTCCCAGGATGCTCTCTGATGTTGTCCGTAACCCTGGATTAGCTGCAGAAGCTCCGACGACAACCGCTTACTGGCATCGCAATGGAGCCAGGCCAAAAACATCAACACCAGCTGTCAGCCCGAGAGGCAAACCGGGCAAGAGATTAGATATGAAAGCATCGACACTCACTCCTACACCTGATCTCCCACTACATAACAGGTATGAACTATTGGCAAGGGATGAAATGTTGGATAATAACTGTAATGAAGCCGCAGATACTAATCACACTGCTAGCGCTAAGGCTAATCACAACCCCAGGAACAGTCCCCAAGCCATGGACAGGCCGAGGGCCAGAAGAAACTTTGCTAACTCCAGAACTGAACCACACACTCTCTTGATTGGAGACTCAGTAACTAAATTTGTTAAAATGCCAAAGACTGAAAACATTAGCATGGATAACACGACTGTATCTGAAATTGCAGAACTGATTCCAGTTATCTTAAATACATGCCCAAGAAATATGAGAATCATTATCCACACCGGGTCTTTTGACATTCTACAAAAGAAAACTGGGTCTGAGATTCTGAAAAAAGACTTGACCCTGTTGCTAAACATACTGGATGACCATCAGTCACAGTGTGTGTACATCTCTGGCCCCATTCCAACCTTAAACAAAGGAACGGAATCTTTCAGTAGACTTCTTGGCCTAAATACATGGCTGACATCGGAGTGCTTCAAACATGGAATACAGTTTATTGATAATTTCAATATCTTTTGGAATTGTAAAGACCGATTCCAGCCGGATGGGATACATCCAAACATCTACGGATCCAGGCTACTAAGTGCCAACATTTGTTACGCCGTTGGGACACCATATCAAAGACATGGTGTCCTATCAAAGATAAGAGAAGACAGCTGGTGACGCACAAAGGATAGCCCACCGAAGACGTCAGCACGCAATCACCCCCCCTCCCTCCTCCCAGGATCCATCTCCCCCCCTCCCCCCTCACAGGATTCCTTTCCCCCCCTCCCACGTGGACCATCAAGGACAGCACACACTCCCCCTCCTGCACACCCCCCTCCATCACATCCCACCTCACCAGACCCACTGTTCCAGATCACCCAAGGCAATCGAAGGATGTCTCTGTGCCTATCGAGGACCCAACGATCCCCCTGCCCACCTCCCCCTCAATCACAAATCCCCCCCACACCACAATCACAAATTAAGGAACTGGTTAAAGCTGCCAGTCAAACTGATGGACTACTAAACAGCAGCAACAACAGACGCTCAGGTATAAGACAAAGATGAGACAGACCCCATGCCACCTCTTTAAACATACCGGTAATATTAAACAGCCGGTGGTATGGTCAAACACATCGTAGTAACTATAGACCATCTGGTACTCGTCTCAGTAACCTTACATGTCTTAATGTCCAGCCAAAACCAGTCCCTGTTATTGAAACACAACAACTGAAATTAGCTCTTTTGAATGTTAGATCTTTGGTTAACAAATCTTTTTTGGTAAATGATCTGATCATTGAAAGGAATCTGCACTGTATATGTTTGGTTGAGACCTGGCTAAACAATAACAATGGTGTAGCAACACTGATGGAAGCTTGTCCTCCAAACTACAAGTTCCATCAGTCTGTCAGACATGAAAAAAGGGGCGGGGGAATAGCAGTTATTTTCTCTACACAGTTTGTGGGTAATAACATCGACCTTGGTGAATTCTCATCATTTGAATATCTTGCTCTTGAACTTAAAACAAAATTACCAGTACTCATTATCACATTATATCGGCCACCAAAATACTCATCATTATTTCTACAGGAATTCTCAGAGCTGATTTCACTTGGAATCACTAACTATGACAGATTAATTCTGAATGGAGACCTAAATATTCATATTAATAAAAAGAACGACTCCAAAGCTATAGAACTAGTAAACCTACTAAACAGTTTTAATCTTACCCAACACATTAATGAAGCCACTCACCAGCATGGTAACACTTTGGACGTAGTAATAACAACAGGAATAGACATTGATAATATCTCTGTATGTGAATTGCCTATCTCTGACCATCACTGTGTATCTTATAATGTAAAGCTAACCTTAACACAGACTAAAAGGGAAATTTTAGTTCAAAAGCGATTCCTAGATGAGCAGGCTGAAGCAGAGTTTTCTGATATTATGAGGTCATTTGAGCCATACAACTATGACTCCTCTCTAAATGACATAGTTGAACATTTCAATGGTATCTTGTTGTCTGCTCTGAATACCGTTGCACCGCTAAAGGTCAAAAGGAAAAGTACTGACAGAATCTCCCCATGGTTAAACAATAGCAATGTTAGGCAAACCAAGAGAGTCTGTCGGGCAGCTGAAAGAAAATGGAGGAAAACTAGACTCACAGTTCATCGTGATATATACAGAGACGCCATGACTGCTTATAATAAAATAATATGTCTGGCAAGAAAGGATTACTTTTCTAAGATTATTTCAGAGAACACTGGAAACTCTAGAATATTATTCTCCACTATTGATCAACTACTCAACATTGCCCCCACACCCCCACAGTTCTCTGCATCAAAATGTGAAGAACTCGCATTATTCTTCACTAGTAAAATAACTTCAATTAGAGCCAGTATTGTTGCCGATATAAACATAGATGATCTCAGTAAATCCTATAAAAATTGTGTAACCATGGGAACATTCACCTGTATTACATTGAATGAGCTTTGCAAGACTGTCACTGAGTGTAACTCCTCCACTTCAAGTATTGACCCTGTACCGACAGCATTCTTTAAGCGGGTATTCAACAGTGTTTCAAGTCATGTCCTAAACATTATAAACACATCCCTTCAAACAGGCATCTTCCCAGATGCCTTTAAAACAGCTGTGGTAAAACCTTTACTAAAGAAGCCCAACCTAGATGGAAATGTACTGACCAGCTATAGGCCGATATCCAACCTTCCTTTCATTAGTAAGATACTTGAAAAGATAGTTTCAGTGCAAATAAACCCGTTTCTGAAAGAAAACAATATCCTGGAGGAATTTCAGTCAGGCTTTAGAACATACCACAGCTCTGAAACTGCTCTTACTAAAATAATCAGCGACCTCAGATTAAACTCTGATGAAAACAAGGTGTCGATTCTTATCCTCTTAGACCTAAGTGCAGCGTTTGATACCATTGAGCATGATATCCTAATCAATCGTCTTGAAAGGTTAGTCGGTCTTTCGGACTGTGTGTTAAACTGGTTCAGAACATATATCAAAGGGAGAAAGTTCTATGTCAGTTTAGGAGAGCATGCGTCCAACACACATGACAGCCGCTATGGGGTTGCACAAGGCAGCTGCCTTGGTCCACTATTATTCTCACTTTACATGCTGCCGCTTGGCGACATCATCAGAAAGCACAATGTATATTTCCATAGTTATGCGGATGACACACAATTGTACATATCTGCAGAACCCAATGATGCTACACCTATAAACTCCATCACCAACTGTCTTCTGGCTATAAATAAATGGATGAGCAACAATTTCTTAAAGTTAAACGAGGATAAAACTGAAATCTTGCTAATCGGCCCTAAAACTAAAAGAGAAATGCTGTTTAATAATTTGGGGAAATTAACTCCCTGGATTAAATCCGAGGTTACAAGTCTTGGTGTTATCTTAGATTCAGATCTAAGCTTCAGGTCCCACATTAACAAGGTGACCAAAACATCATTTTTCCACCTTAGAAATATAGCCAAAGTAAGAGCGTTCATAAATCAAAATGATGCTGAGAAACTGATTCATGCCTTTATTTCAAGCCGGCTTGACTACTGTAATGCACTCTTTACTGGTCTCCCGAAAAAAACCACTGATAGACTTCAGCTCATCCAAAACGCTGCAGCTCGCCTATTAACCAGGACCAAGAAGAGAGAGCACATTAGACCAGTTCTAGCTGCTCTGCACTGGCTTCCTGTAACATTTAGAATTGATTTTAAAATCCTTCTCCTTCTATACAAAGCCCTCAACGGGCAGGGACCAAGCTACATTGCAAACTCTCTTGTTAGCTATATACCTCCAAGAACCCTGCGATCATCTGCTGCTGGTTTATTGGAGGCTCCCAGCAACAGCAGAAAGAAGATCGGTGATGCAGCCTTTGTTAATTACGCCCCCAAACTATGGAACACACTGCCAATAGGTATCAGGGAGGCCAGGTCGCTAGATATTTTCAAAACAAAACTTAAAACTCATTTCTTTACCCGAGCATTTAACTAATTACGTTTTGTAAATTTCATTTTAAGCCTAATTTTATCTTTATCTTTATTTTATTTTTTTACCTTTTCTTAAAGATATATTCTTTATTTTATTAAAGCGTGCTCCTATTTTAAACTCACTTTATTAATTGTGTATGCATACATTAATGTTTTGTTTTTATGTATTCATGTTTTTCTTTCATTGTTGTAAAGCGCTTTGAGCTGCATTTCTTGTATGAAAGGTGCTATACAAATAAAATTTATTATTATTATTATTGTTACTATTAGATAGATTAGATTAGATAATCCTTTATTATTCCCTCAATGGGGAAACTCCTGTGTTAGCAGCAGTACACTTAACATATACACACACACACACACACACACACACACACACATACACACACACACACGCATGCGGGGGAGGGGGTAAAAGATTAAAAAAGTAAAAGATATATATAATTAAAAAATATGGACAATACATACAATACATAATATACAGTGGAGATAAAAAAATATGAGATAGAAAAATAGTGCAAAGGAAGAAAAACTGCAAAAAAGCAGGTAAGAAGAGTGTGAGGTAGACAGATATTGCACATATGATTGCACATATGGTTATTGCACGTTATTATTGCATGTTATTATAGTCCGTTAGCTACAGTGATCGGCCTGGTTGTACAGTCTGATGGCAGCAGGGAGGAAGGACCTGCGATGCCTCTCGGTGGTGCATCGTGGGTGACGAAGCCGGTCACTGATGGAGCTCTCCAGAGCTCTGACAGTCTCATGAAGGGGGTGGGAGACATTGTCCATGATGGAGGACAGCTTAGCCACCATCCTCCTCTCCCCCACCACCTCCACCCGGTCCAGACTGCAGCCCAGGACAGAGCCGGCTTTCTTCACCACCTTGTCCAGTCTCTTCTTCTCCGCTGCAGTGATGCCGCTGCTCCAGCAGACCACCCCATAAAAAATGGCGGACGCCACCACAGAGTCGTAGAAGGTCCTCAGGAGGCCGTCCCTCACTCCGAAGGACCTCAGTCTGCGCAGCAGGTGGAGTCTGCTTTGGCCCTTCTTCTATAGGGCCTGAGTGTTAACAGTCCAGTCCAGTTTATTGTTCAGGTGAACACCCAGGTACTTGTAAGAGTCCACAATCTCTATGTCCGTTCCCTGGATGTTCACCGGCGAGGGGGGGACTTTGCGCCGGCGGAAGTCCGCCACCAGCTCCTTTGTTTTTCCAGAGTTAATCTGGAGCCGGTTCCGCTGGCACCAGTCCACGAATCTGTGATTCAGTTCTCGGTACTCCGTCTCGTCTCCGTTGTTAATGAGACCGACGATGGCGGAGTCGTCCGAGAACTTCTGGAGGTGGCAGTTTGATGTGTGGTGGGTGAAGTCAGCTGTGTAGATGGTGAAGAGGAGGGGGGCCAGGACGGTAAAAAGCCTGAAAACAATACGAAGAAGAAAATGACGTAACTTCCCGTTCGCGAACGAGTCGTGTATTGCATTTGCCGTTCACCAACGAACGAATCTGTGAGTGAACGGATCACTCACTGAGTGAATCACTCACTGAGTGATTCGCATTTCCAGTTCATCGTGAGAACGGATCAGTGAGGGAACGAATCCTGACTTTCCCGTTCGCAAACGAGTCATTGGGTTAACTGCCTTTCCGTGCATCAACGGATCAGTCAGTGAACGTGTTGCGTCTCCTAGCGTGAACTATGTAAGCCAGAATGTAGATTTACGATTTACTTATAGTAGGTTTTAAATGACGTGTATGCAAACAAAAGGCCTAAATGCTATTATCTAATATATCGACTGTAGTTTCACATTAGATTGGTTTGAGATGTACTTTTATTATCATTATTATTATTATTATAAACATTTATGTTATAACTTGTCTGGTGTTTTATTCCTTGTTTTTATATTCGCCATTCAAAACATAAAAATCTGACATTTGGTTAACTGCTTTATATGACAATATGTATGTGTTTTACGTTGCTATATGAGTTGGTGTCCCCCAAAATAACAAACGTCGGCATAACGGGTTTTTTTTCAACCTTTTCTTCAAACACAAACACATTCGGTATAATAACACCATCAACTACAAGCCAACAAATACAAAATTGAAACATCAATGTCGGCATAACGTGTGTCGGCTGGCAATAGCATAGCAGCAATGCTGTCTGTCACTCACTCACTCGTGAAGACCAATCAGCAGCGCCAGCGAGCGTTAGATGGAGGAGGGACTTTACGCGTCAGTGACGTAACTTCCCGTTCACGAACGAGTCGTGAATTGCATTTGCATTTGCCGTTCACCAACGAACGAATCTGTGAGTGAACAAATCACTCACTGAGTGAACAAATCACTCACTGAGTGAACAAATCACTAACAAATCACTCACTGAGTGAACAAATCACCAAATTCACTGAGTGAATCGCTCGCTGAGTGAATCGCTCGCTGAGTGATTCGCATTTCCAGTTCACCACGAGAACGGATCAGTGAGGGAACGAATCCTGGCTTTCCCGTTCGCGAACGAGTCAATGGGTGAACTGCCTTCCCGTGCATCAACGGATCAGTCAGTGAACGTGTTGCGTCTCATGGCGTGAACATTTCAGTGGGTGAAATGTAGAAGTGTAGATTTACGTTTTGCCATGGAAAGACTGAAACACCACGTCTTTTGTGCTCGTTTTCCCCAAGCTAATGGCTAGTGTGCAAGCGCATGAAGAGACTGCCGGCCGGCCAGCAGACCCCATCTTCAACTTTATTCCATGAAGGGATGCGCCGGTCTGCAACAGCTGGGAGACTATCTTTTTAAATAACATGTTTATGCATATATACGCCAAAATATTGTTCTCCAATCTATCTACTGCAATTTCACATTAAATTGCTGGTTTGAATTTGTATTTTAAAACTTGTCTGGCGTTCGAGTGTTTTATTCCTTGGTTTTATTTTTGCGCATGAAAACGTAAAATGTAAGTCCCAACATTGTAAAAATGAAAACAAAACATACAGGGCGTGTTTTCACGCTGTGTTGGTGTCCCCCAAAATAATAAATGAAGGTTTGTGCGTCTTCCACATCAAATACATCCATCCATCCATCCATCCATCCATCCATCCATCTTCTTCCGCTTATCCGGGGTCGGGTCGCGGGGGCAGCAGCTTCAGGAGGGACTCCCAGACTTCCCTCTCCCCAGCCACTTCATCTAGCTCATCCCGGGGGATCCCAAGGCGTTCCCAGGCCAGCCGAGAGACATAGTCTCTCCAGCGCGTCCTGGGTCGTCCCCGGGGTCTCTTACCGGTGGGACGTGCCCGGAACACCTCCCCAGGGAGGCGTCCAGGAGGCATCCTGATGAGATGCCCGAGCCACCTCATCTGGCTCCTCTCTACGTGGAGGAGTAGCGACTCTACTCCGAGTCTCTCCCGGATGAACTTCTCACCCTATCTCTAAGGGAGAGCCCGGACATCCTGCGGAGAAAACTCATTTCGGCCGCTTGTATCCGGGATCTCGTTCTTTCGGTCACGACCCATAGCTCGTGACCATAGGTGAGGGTAGGAGCGTAAATCGACCGGTAAATTGAGAGCTTTGCCTTTTGGCTCAGCTCTCTCTTTACCACGACGGACCGGTACAGAGTCCGCATTACTGCCGACGCTGCACCGACCGCCTGTCGATCTCGCGCTCCATCCTCCCCTCACTCGTGAACAAGACCCCAAGATACTTAAACTCCTCCAATTGGGGCAGGATCTCATCCCCGATCCGGAGAGGGCATTCCACCCTTTTCCGATCGAGGACCATGGACTCGGATTTGGAGGTGCTGACCCTCATCCCGACCGCTTCACACTCGGCTGCGAACCGCTCCAGTGAGAGCTGGAGATCACGGCCTGAAGAAGCCAACAGCACAACGTCGTCTGCAAAAAGCAGAGACGCGATGCTGAGGTCCCCAAACCGGACACCCTCAACGCCTCGGCTGCACCTAGAAATTCTGTCCATAAAAATTATGAACAGAATCGGTGACAAAGGGCAGCCTTGGCGGAGTCCAACCCTCACTGGGAACGAATCCGACTTACTGCCGGAAATGCGGACCAAACTCTGGCATCGGTGATACAGGGACCGAACCGCCCTTATCAGTTGGCTCGGTACCCCGTACTCCCGAAGCACCCCCCACAGAACCTCCCGAGGGACACGGTCGAACGCCTTCTCCAAGTCCACAAAACACATGTGGACTGGTTGGGCGAACTCCCATGCACCCTCGAGGATCCTGTTGAGGGTGAAGAGCTGGTCCACTGTTCCACGGCCAGGACGAAAGCCACACTGTTCCTCCTGAATCCGAGGTTCGACCTTCCGACGGACCCTCCTCTCCAGCACCCCTGAATAGACCTTACCAGGGAGGCTGAGGAGTGTAATTCCCCTGTAATTGGAACACACCCTCCGGTCCCCCTTCTTAAAGAGGGGAACCACCACCCCAGTCTGCCAATCCAGAGGCACTGTCCCCGATGTCCACGCGATGCTGTAGAGACGTGTCAGCCATGACAGCCCCACAACATCCAGAGCCCTTAAGAAATCCGGGCGGATCTCATCCACCCCCGGGGCCTTGCCACCGAGGAGTTTTTTAACTACCTCAGTGACTTCAACCCCAGAGATTGGAGAGTCCGCCTCAGAGTCCCCAGGCCCTGCTTCCACAATGGAAGGCGTGTCGGTGGAATTGAGGAGGTCTTCGAAGTATTCTCCCCACCGACACACGACGTCCCGAGTCGAGGTCAGCAGCACGCCATCTCCACTGTAAACAGTGTTGAGGTTGCACTGCTTCCCCCTCCTGAGACGCCGGATGGTGGACCAGAATTTCCTCGAAGCCGTCCGGAAGTCATTCTCCATGGCCTCGCCAAACTCCTCCCACGCCCGGGTTTTTGCCTCAGCAACCGCCGAAGCCGCGTTCCGCTTGGCCATCCGGTACCTGTCAGCTGCCTCCGGAGTCCCGCAGGCCAAAACGGCCCGATAGGACTCCTTCTTCAGCTTGACGGCATCCCTTACCGCCGGTGTCCACCAGCGGGTTCGGGGATTGCCGCCACGACAGGCCCCAATGACCTTACGGCCACAGCTCCGGTCGGCCGCCTCAACAATGGAGGCGCGGAACAAGGTCCACTCGGACTCAATGTCCCCCGCCTCCCCCGGGACGTGGGAAAAGCTCTGCCGGAGGTGGGAGTTGAAGCTCTTCCTGACAGGGGATTCCGCCAGACGTTCCCAGCAGACCCTCACAGAACGTTTGGGTCTGCCAGGTCGGACCGGCATCTTCCCCCACCATCGGAGCCAACCCACCACCAGGTGGTGATCAGTTGACAGCTCCGCCCCTCTCTTCGCCCGAGTGTCCAAAACATGCGGCCGCAAATCCGATGACACGGCTACAAAGTCGATCATCGAACTGCGGCCTAGGGTGTCCTGGTGCCAAGTGCACACATGGACACCCTTATGTTTGAACATGGTGTTCATTATAGAAAATCCGTGTCGAGCACAGAAGTCCAATAATAGAACACCGCTCGGGTTCAGATCGGGGGGGCCGTTCCTCCCAATCACGCCCTTCCAGGTCTCACTGTCATTGCCCACGTGAGCATTGAAGTCACCCAGTAGAACGATGGAGTCCCCAGAAGGAGCGCCCTCCAGCACTTCCTCCAGGGACTCCAAAAAGGGTGGGTACTCTGAAGGCGGAGGGAGGCTACCCTCTCGTTCACCGGGGTGAACCCCAATGTGCAGGCGCCCAGCCGGGGGGCAATAAGTATACCCACACCTGCTCGACGCCTCTCACCGTGGGCAACTCCAGAGTGGAAGAGAGTCCAGCCCCTCTCGAGAGGGCTTGTACCAGAACCCAAACTGTGCGTGGAGGCAAGTCCGACTATATCTAGTCGGAACTTTTCTGCCTCGCACACCAGCTCGGGCTCCTTTCCAGCCAGAGAGGTGACATTCCATGTCCCAAGAGCCAGCTTCTGCAGCCGGGGATCAGACCGCCAAGGTCCCTGCCTTTGGCCGCCGCCCAGCTTGCAATGCACCCGACCCCTTTGGCCCCTCCCACAGATGGTGAGCCCATGGGAAGGGGGACCCACGTTTCCTTTTCGGGCTGAGCCAGACGCTCGCCTTCGAGCCCCGCCTCCAGGCCTGGCTCCAGAGGGGGGCCCCGGTGACCCGCGTCCGGGCGAGGGAAAACGTGATCCATTAATTTTTTTCATCATAAGGGGCTGATGAGCCATGCTTTGTCTGGCCCCTCACCTAGGACCCGTTTGCCATGGGTGACCCTACCAGGGGCATGAAGCCCCAGACAACATGGCTCCTAGGATCATAGGGGCACGCAAACCCCTCCACCACGATAAGGTGACGACTCACGGAGGGGCGATCAAATACAGGACAGCAAAATAAGTCAAATCGCCGCGGTTGCCCAAAAACAGTTAGGCTCGCCAGAAGCTCGCTTGAAGCAAGACTGCCCCACAAGGTGGAATTCAACATTGTACATGATCCAAAGTACTCTTGTGAACAAAGATGCAATAATTACAACTTTAGCACTTACAAATCCAAAATTGTCACTCCTAACACCAGAGGAATGGGAGGGAATAAAGCAGGCCTGTAACATTTTGAAGCCCTTCGAAGAAGTCACCAGGGAATTATGTGGCCAGAGGTGCATATGTGCATGATCGTATTTTCGAAGTGTAATTTTGCCCTTAATTTTAAAGGCTTTGCTTTCAGTGTCCCTTTAAAATAAAAAATAATCAGAAAGAAAAAAACATTTGCCTTTTGTAGTTTTCAAGCAAATGTACTAATCATTACTACTAATGCTAAACATTTCATATGCACCAACAACATGCATTCATATGATCATTGTTGTTATCAGAGTCAAACCTTTTTTTCCCTTGTCTCAGATACTATGTTACTGCATCAAAGGTGATTCTTCTTGCGAGAGGATTACAGAAGATAATCACAAATAAATAAAGAATTGCAAACATGACGGCGCCTGTGACAGCCATGGTGAAGACGATTGCGAGACAAATGTCAAACAGGTTCCACAAGATTGAGGCACATGTTTTGCTATCTGAAGAGGCAGCACTGGACCCAAGGTTCAAAAAGAAGGCCTTCGGCAGGGAGGAGGATCCCGATAGGACCTACCAGCATCTTAGCAATGCTGCTGCTAAGGTGAACCTTCCCAACCAGCAAGCTGAAGGAGAAGCAGAAGAAACAGCACAGCCTCAGAGTTCCGGACAGGACAGCCAAATCTGGCAGGAATTTGACCAGCGGGTCTCAGGACTTGTGAGCAGCTGTCGTAATGCATTAACGGATTCAATGCTGGAGGTGCGTGCTTTTGTGGAAGAGCCCCTTATAAGTAGAGGTTCAAACCCCCTCTCTTGGTGGCAAAGTAGAGGTGTGGTTTATCCAAGACTTTCTCATGTGATGAAAAAGAGACTCTGCATTGTGGCTACATCTGTCCCGTCTGAGAGGATTTTCCGCAAGATGGGGCAGATATTATCAGAGAGATGAAATTGACTGAGTTCATCAAAAGTTAGTCAGCTTGTATTTTTGAATGCAAATCTGAAGTAAGAGCAAAAGAAAGTACAATGCATAGGACATTTTTACTTGACTTTGTTTGACTGTTTTGGTGTGTTTGCTTTGTTGATAACTGGATTTTTTGGGTCACTTTTTGGGGAATTTCTACCTCTTCGTGAAGTATTATTTTGCACAATTTTGGTGTGTTTGCTTGTTTGGTTACTGATTTTTTTGGTCCCTTTTTTTAAATTGTCTACCTCTTAGTGAAGTATTATTTTGCACAATTTTGGTGTGTTTGCTTGTTTGGTTACTGATTTTTTTTTTGTCCCTTTTTTTAAAATGTCTACCTCTTAGTAAAGTATTATTTTGCACAATTTTGGTGTGTTTGCTTGTTTGGTTACTGTATTTTTTTTAAACACTTTTCTAGCTCTTAGCGTTGTATTATTTTGCACAAAAATTATTTTGTATTGGACTTTTGCTTTAAAGTCTCTGTTTCAGTATCTTTTTATGTATTTCCGTATTTTATACACCTCGCCGTGAAACAAAACGAAGAAAATGATGTAACTTCCCGTTCACGAACGAGTCATGGATTTATTATTATCCATCCATCCATTTTCTGTACCGCTCTGTCCCCATGGGGGTCGCAGGCGTGCTGGAGCCTATCCCAGCCGTCATCGGGCAGTAGGCGGGGGACACCCTGAACTGGTTGCCAGCCAATCGCAGGGCACACAGAGATGAACAACCATCCGCACTCGCACTCACACCTAGGGGCAATTTGGAGTGCTCAATTGGCCTACCAAGCATGTTTTTGGGATGTGGGAGGAAACCGGAGTGCCCGGAGAAAACCCACGCAGACACGAGGAGAACATGCAAACTCCACACATGGAGGGCCAGAGGTGGAATCGAATCCGCACCCTCCTAACTGTGAGGCGGACGTGCTACCCAGTGCGCCACCGAGCCGACTATTATTATCATTATTATTATTATATTATTATTATTTTAATAAACATTTATCAAAAGTCAAAGTCAAAGTCTGCTTTATTGTCAATTTCTTCACATGCAAAGAAATCGAAATTACGTTCCCACTATCCTACGGTGACAAGACATAGTACACAATATACATACAAGTAAACAACACAAAAAAATAAAAACAAGAAGGCACAAACAATGAATAAATAAGAGTGATGAATAAATAATAAATAAACAAACAACATAATAAATAAGAGGAGCAAAAATGGAGCAAGTGTGCATACAGCAGACAGTCAGAATATAGCGCAAAAGTACAGGACGCTACGCAGAAGGGGGGAGAGAGTTCAGGATCCTAACAGCCTGGAGTATGAAGCTGTTGGTGAGTCTGGTGGTGCGGGAGTGCAGGCTCCTGTACCTCTTCCCAGAGGGCAGAAGATCAAACAAAGTGTGAGCAGGGTGACTCACATCACTCACAATCGTGGTCGCCTTGCGGGTGAGATGGGAGGTGTAAATGTCCATCAGGGAGGGGGGTGAAGCACCAATAATCTTACCAGCCGTGTTCACTATGCGCTGCAGGGCCTTCATGTTGTATTCAGTGCAGCTACCACCGCAAACAGCGATACAACTGGAGAGGACGCTCTCAATGGTGCCACGGTAGAATGTAGTCATGACGGCCGGAGGAGCACTTGCTCGACTGAGTTTCCGCAGGAAGTACAGGCGGCGCTGAGCTTTCTTCGCCAGTGATGCGGTGTTGGTGGACCAGGAGAGATCCTCACTGATGTGCACCCCCAGGAACCTGGTGCTGCTCACTCTCTCCACCACAGCACCGTCGATGGTCAGCGGCAGGTGTTGGGTGTGACCCTTCCGGAAGTCAACAACAATCTCCTTGGTCTTGTTGACGTTCAGCAGGAGGTTGTTGTCCCTGCACCACGTGGTCAGAAGGTCAACCTTGTTAAAACTTGTCTAGTGTTTTATTCCTTGTTTTTATATTCGCCTATTAAAACATAAAAATCAGACATTTGGTTAACAGCTTTATATGAGAATAGGTATGTGTTTTACCTTGTTATATGAGTTGGTGCCCCCCAAAATAACAAATGTCGGCATAACGGGTTTTTTTCAACCTTTTATTCAAACACATTCGGTATAATAACACCATCAACTACAAGCCAACAAATACAAAATTAAAACATCAATGTCGGCATAACGTGTGTCGGCTGGCAATGGCAGAGCAGCAATGCTGTCTGTCACTCACTCACGAAGACCAATCAGCAGCGCCAGCGAAAGTTAGATGGAGGAGGGACTTTACGAGTCAGTGACGTAACTTCCCGTTCACGAACGAGTCGTGAATTGCATTTCCCGTTCAAAAACGAACGAATCTGTGAGTGAACGAATGAGTGAATCACTCACTGAGTGAATCACTCACTGAGTGAATCACTCACTGAGTGAATCACTCACTGAGTGAATCACTCACTGAGTGAATCACTCACTATTTGGCATTTCCAGTTCACCGCGAGAACGGATCAGTGAGGGAACGTCAGTGAGGGAACGAATCCTGGCTTTCCCATTCGCGAACGAGTCAATGAGTGAACTGCCTTCCTGTGCATCAACGGATCAGTCAGTGAATATGTTGCGTCTCCTGACGTGAACTGTGCAAGCCAGAATGTAGATTTACGATTTTCTTATAGTAGGTTTTAAATAACGTGAATGCATATATATGCCTAAATATTGTTATCTAATATATCGACTGCAGTTTCACATTAGATTGCTGGTTTGAGACGTACTTTTATTATTATTATTATTATTATTATTACTATTATTTTAATGAACATTTATGTTATAACTTTTCTGGTGTTTTATTTCTTGTTTTTATATTCGCCAATCAAAACATAAAAATCAGACATTTGCTTAACTGCTTAAATTAACAAATGTCGGCATAACGTTTTTTTTTTTCAACCTTTTATTCAAACACAAACACATTCGATATAATACCATCAACTACAAGCCAACAAATACAAAATTAAAACATCAACGTCGGCATAAAGTGTGTCGGCTGGGAATGGCATAGCGGCAATGCTGTCTGTCACTCACTCGTGAATCTTCGCGAACGACCAATCAGCAGCGCCAGCGAGCGTTAGATGGAGGAGGGACTTTACGAGTCAGTGACGTAATTTCCCGTTCACGAACGAATAAATGACGCAACTTCTCGTTCACGACCGGGTGAGAGACTGTTGCCAACGGATCAGTGTGTAGGTGTTGTATTATAGAAGGAAATGTGTCAATTACCCGAGCCAATTATTATTATATATAGGTTGTGTAGTTGTATTGTTTGATGTGTATGGGTTGTTGCCACTGGATGTTATAAAAAAAAAAAAAAAAAAAAAGCCGTATCAGTGTGTGTGTGTGTGTGTGTGGGGGGGGGGGGGGGGAGAGATTCATTGAACGATTCGTTTGAACGAATCTTTTGAGTGAACTGATTCTAAAGATTCAGTTCACCTAAAAGAACTGGAATGCACATCACTAGTGGTAATTACATAGTATTTTGCATTTACTAATTTGTTACATACAGTTTAGCAAGCAAATGCACAGTTCCAGAGTACAGTTAATAACATGCTCAAAAGCGTTCAGTGTGTCACAGCACCGCAGACCTAAACTCCATGTGCGTACTACTGCGCGTGATTTTTGTTTTAATCAGAAAGACCAGGGGAGAGCGCGAACGCAGTCCACCACTGTTGTGTTTATACGGAGTAGAGATGAACGCTAATGCAACTTCTTTATTCAGCAACTTTCTATTTTCTCCCCACTCATGTCTCACATAGCAGTACAATGCCCCTGGCGCACCACAGAGCCCCCAACTGTCAACATTATGCGAGACCTCCAATAACACACTATATCAGGGGTGGCCAACCAGTCAGAGACCAAGAGCCACATTTTTTACTGTGTCATCGCAAAGAGCCACATCATACACATGAGCACACATGAACACCCCCCCCACACACACACACACGCACACACACACACACACACACACACACACACACACACACACACACATACACACACACACCCCTCTGCTCAGCCAAATTTATTGTGTGACATTATTATGTCACGCACCAACATGATAATGACAAATTGACTCCTACAGTACTAAAACCACAGACCAAAGACCACATTTTCAACAATGAACATTGTGTGCATTGTCTCACACAGACAAACTCTCAGTTCAACAAATTCCACAAACAAAAACATACGTTTTTTCACTTACTATGTGTGGCGGGACAGACCATTCGTTTTAGTTTGTCGTTTTCAGGAGACAAGATTTCAATAACGTCACTGAGGCATATTTTAACGAACTCCACTTCATTGTATGGCTTTTTAGCCCGTGCAATGTTCCAAGCCAGTTGAAACAATGCAAGTGTGACAGTCTCTGAGTGCTTCGTAATTTTTTTGAAAAACTGTACCTATTTTTTTGCCAGACTTTTCAAAGTCTCCAAACTTGTGCTTGCGAAATTCAGTCCCTTTTGCAAAGTCCTTATCGATATTGGCATGAAGTGAGCTGAAGTGGCGCTGACCGTTTGAAGCTTTTAAATGCGCCAATGATGTCCGACATATCAGGCAGAATGGCTTGCCATAGCGTTCAACAAAAAACAACTTTAAGCTTTTCTGGACCTAATGGGCCCCCGTAGTCACAGTCGCCATTCATTAAAAAGCCAGCAAAATCAATCGCTCTGTTTGTCCCTCCTCCTTTGCGGGATTTCACCTCACGCGCATGCGCGTTTGACCAAAATACCATATTGAACTCAAGCGAAGCAAATACGCACGAAAAATAAACACAAATGTTGATATGAACGTAAAAGAGCCGCATGAAACCAGCCAAAGAGCCGCATGCGGCTCGCGAGCCGCGGGTTGGCCACCGCTGCACTATATAATATTATAGTTTCAACATACGATAATACCACATCTCCCTTTTTCCAGAGATCATAGGGTAGACTGCCTTTGTTTCATCAGACCTTAGAGGATTATTCTGCCTCTTGTGTAGAAAGGTCTGTTCCTAACCTTTGCCAAGGTCTTTCAGGGCACCCTGATGGCATGAGTGACTCTTTTGGGTTGTGTCGCTCTTGTATGCATGTCCTGCAGTTCAGTATTATTTCGTTCACTTGCTGGCTGAGTCCCGGCCACCACACAGATTGACGTGCACGTGCTTTACATTTCACGACACCTAAGTGTCCTTCGTGTAATTTGAATAGCACGTCGTTCCTCATTGCAGAAGGTATTACCAGTCGTGTGTCCTTTAGCAGTAAGCCATCTTTCACTGTTAATGTAGCTCGCTCCGGCCAGTAGTTTTTCAGCGCTGGTTCCTGTTTTGCATGTGCTGGCCATCCTTCCATGCACATGGTCATGACACGCGAGCAGACACTGTCGGCTTTCAACTGCTCTTTCAGGTTTTCTGTATATGATGAGCTGACAGGTAGACTCTCAGTGACACAGTCTGTTAGAGTGGTGCTCACTCTAACTTATTTTTGCAAGAACCACACGGGAGACAGTATGCCCTTTTTAAGCATTTGCAAATGGAGAACCATTCGTCGCTGTGCGTACAGCGATGATCGAATGAGGTCTGGCTCAGGCCTCTTGCAAGAGCATATTTATTAAGAACAAGCAGGGTGGGGGTGACATTGGACATGTTTGGTGGTCACCTCAGCAACTGGTTAATCAGTGCGGAGGGTCCCAGCTCATTGTTTTACAAGGTCGTGGAAACAGAAACTAGTGGAGCATTTTAGATGACTAACTAAGCAAGAATGTTTCCACACCATTTGGAAAGTTTCAACAACTGAATGGTTAAACTTTTCAGAGTCAAGGAAAGGTTTAAACAAAGTTAATAATTCTAGTCTACATTCCAACATAATCATACGATCAAGATAATCTGTAAACCCTAACAGTCCACAAATATGTTTGTGCTCTCCATCAGCTCCTGGTCATCAGTGGACATGCGTAATTTTACAGGTGCACGTGAAAGTGTGTCTGCCGTCCAAAGCGACTTTCCTGGTACGTGCACGATGGAGTATGAGTAGCGCATCAGCCTCATCCTGACACCCTGGATTCTCTGTGGCAAAAGATCCAGTGCTTGGGCTCCGAGCAGGCTGAGAAGGGGTTTATGGTCGGTCTCCAGGCAAAACTCCTTTCCGATGAGGAAATCCCGAAACCGTTCACAGGCCCATGTGAGGCCCATGTGAGGCCCAGAGCCTCCTTCTCCACCTGTGCGTATCGTTGCTCAGTTGGAGTGAGTGACCGTGATGCGTAAGCCACAGGCTTCCATCCTTCCCCCCATTTCTGGAGAATTACGCCCCCCAACCCATACGATGATGCATCAGCAGATACTTTGGTGTCTCTGCCCGGGTCATACATAGCCAGCACCGGAGGAGAGGACAGAGCTTTCTTTCGGTCTTCAAACGCTGCTGCCTGGTCCACGTCCCAGACCCAGCAGTTTTTCTTTGAGAAGAGGTCACGGAGCGGTTTATCTTTTTCAGCTAGCTGGGGAATAAACCTTCCCAGCTGGTTGACCATGCCGAGAAAACTCCTTAATTCACTCACATGTGTGGGCTCTGTCATGTCTGTGATGGCATCTGTCTTTTTTGGGTCAGGGCGGATGCCTGCGGCTGTGATGATATGGCCCAGGAAGACTACTTCGCTCTTGGAGATTTCACACTTGTCCACATTCAGTGTGATGCCTGCTTTTTCCAGTCTTTGTAGCACGGCATTAAGTCGAGTGTCATGCTCTTCCTGGCCCCGCCCCCACACCAACAGATCATCGATGTGACAAACCACACCGTTGAGCCCCTCTGTGATCTCCGCCATCCTGCACTGGAAATGCAGAGAACTTGCAGAGAAGAACCAGTGGAAACACAGAGTCATTGTCAGTCTTTTTGTACCTTTAATCAGGATTCTGCTATTGGCTGTAATGAAGATTTGGCACACAAAACGTTTGTATATTCCTGAATTGTTAAAGCAGTGCTTTCAGGCCTCCTCAGTTTAACATTGTTTTAGTGATCAACACACCAAAACATCTGCAACAGAGAAAACTTGGCATTTTTCCTTTTGGTTTTTGATGAACTGTAAACTGACAATGGAGGGGTCTGCAGTCCATCTCGGGCCATGGTAAAGGGGCTGATCGGAAACCAGCTTATGGGGACAAGGACCGGGTGGATGAACTCAATCTGTTCTTCAACAGATTTGATTCCGCCTCCCCCCCACCCCTTCAGCTCGATCCGCATCTCATTCTGCCACCTTCGACACTCCAGCCCCCCCGCCAGCTCCCCCCCCCCCCCCCCGAGTCACTCTTCTGTCTCCACTCCATCACCCCGGTCTTCCGACATCCCCCTCTCCTTTACAGATCTTGAGGTGAGGAGTCACCTCAGAAAGATCAAAGCAGGGAAGACCCCGGGCCCAGACGGCATCTGGCCGAGACTGCTCAGGGACTGTGCGGACCAGCTGAGCGGTGTGGTCAGGTACCTGTTCAACCTGAGCCTGAGCCTGAACAAGGTCCCAGTACTGTGGAAGACCCCCTGCGTGGTCCCTGTACCAAAGGTGCCGTGCCCCAAGGAGCCTAACCACTTCAGGCCTATTGCCTTGACTTCCCACCTGATGAAGACTATGGAGAGGATCATCCTGCGTTCCCTAGTGGGAGCGCAGCTGGACCCCCTGAAGTTTGCTTACCGGCCTGGTGTTGGGGTGGACAATGCAGTGATTTATTTACTGCACAGAACACTGCTTCACCTGGAGGACAACAGGAGCACTGGGAGGATCATGTTCTTTCTCCAGCGCTTTTAACACCATCTAGCCGTCACTGCTTAGGGTGAAGATGGAGAAGGCGGGTGTGGACGAGCGCCTGGCTGCATGGACAACGGACTTCCTCACCGACCGGCCGCAGTATTTGAGGTTACATCGATGTGAGTACGACGTGGTGCGCTGCAGCACTGGTGTCCCCCAGGGTACGGTGCTCTCTCCTTTCCTTTTCACCCTGTTCACTTCAGACTTTACCCACGACACCGCTCACTGCCACATCCAGAAGTTCTCCGACGACACGGCCATTGTTGGAAATGTCGCGGAGTGGAATGATCTGGAATATAGGTTGGTCATCAAGGACTTTGTCAGTTGGTGTGAGCTCAACCAGCTTCAGCTGAACACCAGCAAGACGAAGGAGTTGATTGTGAGCTTCGGGAGGACAGCACCCATCTTCACTCCGGTGAATATCCAGGGATCGGACATTGAGGTAGTGGAGAACTACAAATTCCTGGGTGTTCACCTTAACAACAAACTGGACTGGACTGATCACATCCATATCCTGTACAAAAAGGGCCAGAGTCGCCTCCACCTGCTGAGGAGACTGAGGTCCTTCGGTGTGTGCAGGGCTCTCCTCCGGACCTTCTATGACTCTGTGGTGGCCTCGGCCATCATCTACGCTGTGGTCTGCTGGGGTGGGGGCAGTACGGACCGGGACAGGGGGAGACTGAATAAGATGGTCAGAAGAGCGAGCTCAGTTCTGGGCTGTCCCCTGGACTCCGTTGAGGTTGTGGGTGAGAGGAGGACGTTGATTAAGCTTAAATCTATCATGGATAACACCTCTCACCCCCTCCATGAGATTGTGCGGTTCCTAAGCAGCTCCTTTAGCGGCAGACTTTTGCACCCTCGGTGTAGGAAGGAACGGTTCCGCAGGTCCTTCATTCCCTCTGCTGTCAGACTTTACAACATGCATGCCACCTGATAAAATGAATGTGTTTCGTCTCTACTAGCAGCACTTGTGTTTATCCTTGTCTGTTATTTACCCTTTTTTGTAATTCTGGCACTTGTTTTATTCTTGCACTCGTATTATTCTTGCACTCATATGCACTGCTGTGACAAGGGAATTTCCCCGCTGTGGGATGAATAAAGTTCAATCAATCAATCAAGAGTTGGTTCAGACTGAAGTAAAGTTGTTGATTTCAAAGCACGACACATTAAATTGACTATGAAGGGACTCGAACGCTCAATCGTCTGATCCGAAGTCAGACGCCTTATCCATTAGGCCACATCGCCATGTGAAAGACTCCCTGTTTTAAGTGTGGCCTTGATAAGTCTAAAAATTCAATGGTTCCCAACAAGTAAGGACGCCCAATGTGGGGCTTGAACCCATGACCCTGAGATTAAGAGTCTCATGCCCTACCGACTGAGCTAACCAGGCTTTTTGACCTTGGAATTGTTTTACTTTTTCAGTTTTTTTTTAATGGGTTAGGGCAAATAGAGGAATGCTTAAAGTGTGGCCTCTGAAACACATCATAAGACTAAAGAACCAAAGGTTCCCAACAAGTGTGGGCTGCCCAATGTGGGGATCAAACCCACGACCCTGAGATTAAGAGTCTCATGCGCTACCGACTGAGCTAACCGGGTTTCTCCTATTAAGAATTGTTTCATTCTTTCACTTTTTTTTAATGGGTTCGGTTCACGAAAACCAGCAGCCACGTTTTAAATCTGGCCTCTGAAACACATTCGTTGATAAGACTAAACATTTAAAGGTTCCCAACAAGTGGCATCTGTTCAATGTTGTCTCTAGTTCAAAACCCCAGCCCGAGTTGGAAACCCTAATTGGAAACCCTTGCCCCAGTTGGAATTCCTAGTTTGAAACCCTACCTCGAGTTGGAACCCTAGTTGGAAATCCTAGCCCTAGTTGGAAACGCTGGCCCTAGTGTGCAATAGAGAAAGCATTTTTTTTTTTTTTTTGTCTCTTTGTTGCACTGAAAACGGAGATTGGGGGGGAGTCAGCACAACAACAAAAGAAATCAGAGACCAAAATCCTTTCCGACAGTATACAAGAGTTGGTTCAGACTGAAATAAAGTCATTGATTTCATATGAATTATATTAAAATGACCATGAAAGGACCTGAACCCTCAATCTTCTGATCCAAAGTCAGACGCCTTATCCTTTAAGCCACATAGCCATGTGAATGACTGTACCAAGTGAAACATGGCAACGACTTCTGATGACTGCAGCCTTGTGGCAAGTGTTCACAGTTGTTACAGACATAAATGGCCTGTGGATTAATCAATTTACAGTAAAAGAGAATTGTAATGCAATTGACATATAACCTTGTTGCAAGTGGTCGTGCATCAGTCTCAAAATCTGAAGGTTGTGAGCTCGACCCTCATACACGGCACTGTTTTCCATAGTCCACAGTAAAATCATAGTCAATTACAGAAGATAGCAGGTTGCTCAGAATAGAATAAAGTATTCTGTCCATGAAGTTGAGTTTGACAGGCCGGTGGTTGAATCAATTTTACAGTAAAATAGCTTGTAAAACCTAACATTCATAGCCTCGTTAGCGCAGGTGGTAGCGTGTCTGTCTCATAATCTGAAGGTTGTGACTTAGACCCTCACACGAGGCACACTTTTATTTAGTTCTAACTCGAGCCCTAGTTGGAAATCCTCGCCCCAGTTGGGAACCTTGGTTGGACACCCGAACCCGAGTTGGAAACCCTAGTTTGAGAATGCTCAGACAAAAGTAACTTTTTCTTTTGATGAAGTTCAGTTTGATGGAAATGGCCGGTGGTTGAATCAATTTGACAGTAAAATAGCATTTTAGGACAGGCACCACATCGGCGCAGGCGGTAGCGTGTCAGTCTCGTAATCTGAAGGTTGTGAGTTTGATCCTCACACCGGGCATGCTTTTTACACAGTCTAGTTCTTGGTGGAAACCCTCGTCCTAGTTGGAAATCCTAGCCAAGTTCAGTTTAATGGAAATGGGCTGTGGTTGAATTAGTTTTACAGTAAAAAACAATTGTCAAAATGCAAGTGCATAGCCTCGTTGGCGCAGGTGGTAGAGCGTCAGTCTCATAATCTGAAGGTCGTGAGTTCGACCCTCACACGGGACACGCTTCTATATAGCCCTAACTCTAGCCCCAGTTGGAAACCCTCATCCTTGTTGGAAACCCCAGTTGGAAACCCCAGTTGGAAACCTTGGCCCTAGTTTGAAACCATAGTTGGCCTCCCTAACCCTAGGTCAGGATTCGCAACCCAAAATGTTCAAAGAGCCATATTGGCCCAAAAATACAAAAAACATACCTGTCTGGAGCCACAAATATCTAAAACCCTTTTAGACTTAGACAAACTTTATTGTCATTTTGTCAACACTGGGTGTACACAAAACGAAATTTCATTGCATACGGCTTTCAACAAAGTAGTGATATTGCGGCTGGTTAAAAAGTGACATTCTATATAAAAATATGAAATAAGATAAGTATAAAGTACAAAGTGCAGCAGTGATAAAGTATGTAAACAGTGCAGGAGACAAAAACAGTATTTACAAGTGTGCAGAGGAATGCTAAGTTTGAATGTTCAACAGTCTGACGACAGCAGGGAAAAAACTATTGCAGAACCTGGTGGACCTGCAGCGGATGCTGCGAAACCTCTTCCCAGAGGGCAGCAGGGAGAACAGTCCATGGTGGGGGTGTGATGGGTCACTGATAATATTACGGGCTCGGGACACGCAGCGCTGGGATGACAAGTCCTGAATGGAGGGGAGAGGAGCCCCGATGATCCTCTCTGCTGTCCTCACCACTCTCCTCAGGTTCTTCCAATCGGAGGCGCTGCAACCGCCACACCACACTGAGAGACAGCTTGTCAGAATGCTCTCTATGGTGCTTCGGTAGAACGTCCTCATGATGGGTGGGGGCAGGTGGGCTCTCCTCATCCTCCGCAGGAAGTACAAGCGCTTCTGTGCCCTCTTGACCAGTGTTGTGGTGTTCACAGTCCAGGTGAGGTCGTCTGTGATGTGGACCCCCAGGAATTTAGTGCTGCTGACCACCTCCACAGCTGAGCTGTCGATGATCAGTGGAGCGTGGTGAGGCTGGTTCTTCCTGAAGTCGACGATGATCTCCTTCGTCTTCTCCACATTCAGGATCAGGCTATTGTCTCTGCACCAGCCCACCAACTGCTCCACCTCCTCTCTGTAGTCCAGGTCGTTGTTGTCTCTGATGAGGCCCACCACCGTTGTGTTGTCTGCAAACTTCACGATGTGATTGGTGGTGAACCTGGAGGCGCAGTCGTGTGTCATCAGGGTGAACAGCAGGGGGCTCAGGACGCAGCCCTGAGGGGAGCCTGTGCTGAGGGTGATGACATCTGAGGTGTTCTGTCCGACCCGGACTGACTGAGGTCTGTTGGTGAGGAAGTCTAGTTTTATAATACAACATCAGAGATGGGGACTCGAGTCACTGTGACTTGGACTCAAGTCGACGTTTTGATGACTTGTGACTTGAGTTGACAAAAAATGAAAAAACTCGAGACTCGACTTGGACTTGGAAGATAAAGACTCGGGACTTGACTTGACTTGAGACACGATGACTTGAATGACTTCAGTGTTATTTAGTTTATGTTTTCAATTTGAATATAAAATTAATAATACATTTAAAAAAAATAATATCGATAACACAGTAGGAGCGCAGGCTGAGAATGGCGTTGTCATGATTGGATCACTACCCTGTCACTCAATCAGTCGTGCCCTGTCTACCTACCGAACGTGTTTATTGGAGAATCATGCCCCTTTATATCAGACATGCGCAAACATGTCAGCGGGAGCGGTACCGCGAGTCAACACCTTCGGCTATCGCAATTACTTTTATGATGGCAAAAGACGGACAGCACAGTGCGTGATATGCAGCAAAAACATTTCGCACAGCCAGACGACAACTTCAAACTTTGTCCGTCATCTGAAGAGCCATTCTGCCAAATAAGTGCTTTTCATTTATCTAAATAGGTGTGTGTATATATAGCTTTAATGCAATGAATATGATGATGAAACTTAATTAAGTAAATATGACTTAATATGGAGCAAGTTAATAAATAAAAACTACAGTTAACTTGACTTGGACTTGACCTATTTAAAGACCTGACTTGGACTTGACTTGACCTATTTAAGGACTTGATTTGACTTGACTTGCCCAAGACAAAAATGACTTGGGACTTACTTGAGACTTGAAGGTTAAGACTTGAGACTTACTTGAGACTTGCACATGTGTGACTTGGTCCCATCTCTGGACATTTGTGTTGTTTCGGACCTGACGTTATAGTCCGGGACATTTTCCTCCACGGTGTCATTTGGGTCCTCTCTTGTGTTGATTTCCTCAACGCATTCGAGTCTTTGCAACTCACTCTCGGGAGCCAGGTGGCACCATTCGTTTATGACGAGCCCACTGTCCTCCATCTCTTGGATGGCATCTTCAATGTCTCGACTGTGTTTCTCATACCTTTCTCTGTTCCTTTTGACAATGGATATGGTAAAGGAGCTATTTCTCTTTAAAGATACAAATACTCTTCTTAATATTAGGACATCCAGGTAGAGAAGACATTTTGACTTTCGCCAAAATGCTGTGACAGATAGATGGACAAAAGATTTTGGATTATGCGAGCCACCTCTCAAAATCAAGTGCATTTGTGTTTAAGGGAAATTTACACCGAATAAAATTCGTTTTAAAAATAGATAAAACAGATAAAACAACTTTTGTAAACCAATGGTAAATTGCAATTGTAAAATATTAAGAATAAAGTTAGACCAATCGGTCATTAAAAGAGTTAAAAGGAAACAGTTAATAGATTATATAGAAGCAGATAAAAAGAAGAAATCTATCATGTATATCAAAACATTCGTAAAAAGAATCAATTCATTGTGTCTCTGTTTCCATGCCCTAAATGAGGTAGGAAGACAAAAAGGAGGCTGAGGACGCCTCAGCTGCCTGCAAAGCTACCAGCTGCCTAAAAAGGGCAGAGGTCAGATCCTCCTCGTCCTCATGAAGGCTGCTGGTGTCTGAGGGTGAACTCGAAAAGCAGTCCGAGGTCACCTCGGCCAACTCCTTAAATAGGCCGGAGGTCAGGTCGTCCTCGTCCTCATGCAAGCTGCTGCTACACAAGGGTAAATCCCAGAAGGAGCTAGACCTGCGTGAAGCTGGCCCCCCACCCCACGCAAAATTTAAGCAAAATAGTCTGTTTCGTTTGTGCTTCGTTTGTGCTGGTTTGTGCAGCAAAAATTTTCGTTTGTGCTGCTATGGTTTTTTAGTTATGAACGATTCTTTTATAGGTCATCCAGAGTTCACCCAGCCCCCCATCTGCTCAAAATGAACCCAAAATGGTACCGTTCGTTTGTGCTTCGTTAGTGCTGGTTTGTGCAGCAAAAATTTTCGTTTGTGCTGCTTCCGTTTCGGAGATATTACACATTTATTTTATAGCGATGACGTCACCTAGCCCCCCACTTCGCTCCAAATGGACCCAAAATGGTACCGTTCGTTTGTGCTTCGTTTGTGCAGGTTTGTGCAGCAAAAAATTTCGTTTGTGCTGCTTTCGTTTCGGAGATATTACACATTTATTTTATAGCGATGACGTCACCCAGCCCCCCACCTCGCTCCAAATGGACCCAAAATGGTACCGTTCGTTTGTGCTTCGTTTGTGCAGGTTTGTGCAGCAAAAATTTTCGTTTGTGCTGCTATGGTTTTTTAGTTATGAACGATTCTTTTATAGGTCATCCAGAGTTCACCCAGCCCCCCATCTGCTCGAAATGGACCCAAAACGGTACCGTTCGTTTGTGCTTCGTTAGTGCTGGTTTGTGCAGCAAAATTTTTCGTTTGTGCTGCTTCCGTTTCGGAGATATTACACATTTATTTTATAGCGATGACGTCACCCAGCCCCCCACTTCGCTCCAAATGGACCCAAAATGGTACCGTTCGTTTGTGCTTCGTTTGTGCAGGTTTGTGCAGCAAAAATTTTCGTTTGTGCTGCTTCCGTTTCGGAGATATTACACATTTATTTTATAGCGGTGACGTCAGGTAGCCCCGCCCCCCTGTTTACTTCCAAATTGACCCAAAATAGTGCCGTTCGTTTGTGTTTCGTTTGTGCTGGTTTGTGCTGCAAAAAGTTTCGTTTGTGCTGCTACGGTTTTGCAGATATTACACATTTAATTCATAGCGAAGACGTCACCCAGCCCACGTCACTGTATTTTGTCGCGAATTTCAAGCTCCTGGACTGGAATGCTCCTGATGCAGGACGAATACAAGGTAAATACGTTCTTAGCCTTTTTTTCTTTTCTTTTTATCTTACAGAAAACTTTCACTGCGGGGAATGGCTTTTAGTACGAGGATATTTCTGTAATTATGTTTGTATCGTGCTCATTGATTAATTTCCTTGTTTTCAATAAGCCTATGTGATCATTTTTTTCAATTACATCTGACATGCAAAAGGTTCACCGCAATCTAAATACCTGATGAGTCTATGTCTGCTCCAAAACATTAATTAATGCAACAATTAATACATGTATGTGAAGTTGATGACAGCCAGAAAAAGAAACTTGAAAACGTGAAAAAATAACTTTCTTTGTCAAAGGGAACATTATCAACATTTTTTTCCAACAATTCAAACAATGCATCACTGCACTGTGTAGAACACAGCATGTGGGAAGATCTTAGTATTTTCTGATGCTGCTTTCACTCCACTTCCCAGGTCATTATAGATCTCCCAGGCATATGCAGTCCTCCTGCAGTATGCCACATAATGCCCGAGAGAATCCTGGGTCAGTCCTGGTTCAAAGCCAATGACTGCTCTCAAAGTAAAGGTCTTCTCTTTTAGCTCCAGACTGGAGGGAAATCCAAGCAAGGCAACTTCCTTGCAACTGCTACCAAGGTCAGTGTCAATCCACACAAACTCTCCCAGATTGTAGCTGTGAGTAACATTACCTGAACACAGAGCCTTGCCTGTATTGTTGTCCTGTGTTTTGAATGAAGACGGACAATGGGAAGGATTTTCAATTGGCCTGAGGCAGAGAGAGTCAGGAAGGCTGAGTCCCTCTTCAGCAGCAGTCTGAAGAGAAGCCATGCCACAGGTCTGCAGGACAGCAACGTTTGGACAAACAAGTGAAACTTGCCTTGTTACTTGTTGGCTTAAACTGCAGTACTGTGAGGAGCATTGTTTTATCAAATAAACACTTGGGATATTCCTCATTGCGCTCTCAATTACAGTGGAGATGTGGCATTGTGCATCAATTTGGAGAGCACCTGAGGTCAGGAGGACAGGTTTGAATATTTCCCCCAGCAGTTCTGCCCTCTGTGAGTATACCTGTGGGTTCACACTCTGTGTTGTGATGGTTTTTACCAGGTGGAGGAATTGGTTCCCACGTTCATAGTTCAAAACAGTCTTTTCAAATGAAAAACTTTCACAGAAAGAACAGCATAAGCATTGCAAGACAGAATCAAATGCACAAGTATTGAGCACAAACACTTTTGATGTGCGAAGTTTAACAGGCCGTTGATGGTTCCCGTTTTTCAACAATGGTACCTTGACTTTTTTCCAGCCCACTTGTGTGTCAATATGCAGCCATTCAGGACAAGGAGAGAGATATGAAGTTATCTTTCTTTTTTTCGGTGGGACCGCTAAACCTCTCCAGTTTTCAACTGCACTGTCAGTAGATGCATCTGGCTCCGCTCCAGGATGAGATTTTTCTCCCCTTTTGTTTACTACTTCAGTTTGAGAAGTACTGCAGACATTGTCAGGCTCTCTGACGGTCGTGGCATCACACACATCACTTTTTTGTTTTGCAGAGCAAATCCGCATGTTTCCCTCAATGAAGGAAAGATGACGAGCAACAAACCGGTCCACACGAATGGGTAGGCTTTCATGCTTGAAAAGGCCTTTTTTTATGTTTTTGAACTCTGCTTCAACAGCTGCGGAACTTGCAGTGATGCTGGCGCTTTTGAAGAGAGGGACCATTATTGCTGTCCAGAGTGGCAAGTAACTTCCAAGTCTTGTTATTTGGGGAATAATCTCAGGGAGGAAGTGGATGTTGTCTCTATCCCCATCAGCCATGGCAAGTGACCTGCTCTCCTCACATATTTCTGTCACCCACTCTCGGACATTAGTCTGGATGTGCTGATTTAATGAATCACCTGGTTCTTGTCCCTCAACTTCCTCATCTGAAATGGGGACAGATTCCTCTGCGATTTGCGCTCTCAAGTATTTCTTGCACTTTTCTGATGGGATAGGGGCTCCAGAATTGTCATTACCCTCTGTCTCACTCAGTGCCACAATGGTGATAGCACGAAGAAGTTCTTTTGCATGTTGCAAACATTGTGACTTAAGAAGCTGTGCTATTGACCTAACAAAGAAATCCTTAACACGAGGTCTTTTGTTTTTCAGGCAGTCCCATCGGCAGATCATCTTAATGCAGTGTGCTACATCTACCCTGACAAAACATGGGGGTAGATGTCCAGGTTGATTCCCACGTGAAATGTTAAAGCACTCATTGATGTAGCTCTTCAGATCAGGATGAGGGGTAAAAGCTTTGACTAGAGCTCCAAGAATCGCCAGAGAAAAGTCACTCACTGCTTCTTTAGGAACAGATGCACCTGCATGGATCCATTCCTTCAGCCACTGTGTGATAGCATTAACATCATGCTTCTCTGACAGCATCTGCACGACTGGGACACTGGAGCTGGTATGCCCTGTCATAACACCCTGATACAGGAAGATATGGCCAGACATGCCATTCGGCCTCATCAGTTTTTTAACTATTGAGCCAGTTGCATCAACACATAATATTGGGTGGGATTTCTTTAAGCTCTTGTACACATGCATTTGTGTTTGACTCCAATAGTGACAGAAAAACTTGTCAAGTCCAATGTCTTTGATGCTGTCACTGTGAGGTGCACTGTATTTCAACATCTGCAATGATAAAATTGGATTTTTGTCACCTAATGCCAAATCATTTTTCTCTTGCTTTGCCTTGCGCAGGGTGGCCAAATTTGGCAGGTGGCTTGGCTCAGGGTCTCCGAAGTCCATCGATTTATTTGCCTGTGATGCTCGCCATACATGTGGTTCCATCCTGCCCTCACAAAGTTCCTTGGCTACCTGCACACGCAACTGTCCAGATAGAAACCGCTTTGAGCTACCAGTGTGTAGGGAGTCATCACTGTTCTTAATGACACAGTTGAATATCATTGGACTGTTAATTTCTGGCTCTCCGCTACAATTAATGTTGAGAAGGCCATGACACTCCTTGCAGTATCCTCTGATTTCGATATAATTATTTGAGACCAATGGATAGACCTTGGCTCTTTTAAAAACAAATGTGCAAGGAATTTTGACTGTTTTCCAGATTTGTTCATTTATGATGTGGGTCCAGGTGCCAGGCTTCAAAATTGTATATTCTCTTTTTTGGGTTCGACAGTTCTTATCTTTGTATTCAGCCTTTTCCGGAATAAATTCCATCCACTTGTCAAAAGGAATATGAAGCTGAAAGGACCGTTCAGGTCCTGATTCCGAGCTTGCTTCACTGCTAGTTTCAGGATCAGTTTCATCATGACTGAATCCCAGAGCTGACCAGATATTGCGTCTGTTTGTTTTTACAAAGGTGTACAGAGCCTTTGCAGACATCTTCTTTTCCAACTGGTCACTCAGATCTGTCCACACAGTAGCGCTTGGAGTGGCTACGTTACCATTTTCAAGTATGGCCTCTTTTGATGAGCAGAGAACTGCAACAATTAAATCATTGTCTACTGCTGGTTGTTTGGGCATCTAGTTGAAGGACAAATATAAATATAATCAGGATTCATTGCTTGAATAATTAAAATTACACATGCGTGATCATTATAATTGCTATGCATGGACGGAAAAATGATGCAAAGGGAAAAATATTTTGACATCAAAATGTATCAAGCATGCTTTCTTTAGAAATTTAGTTTTCTTGGTCAGTGTAAATTACACACGTATAATAAGACAATGTTAGCCAACTAGCTATTCAGACTACCTAGGGTGTTTTTAATTCTATATTGTAGGAACTCCGTTTTGTTTTGTTTTACACATTTTACTTACATTGGTCGATGGTCACTTCCCAGAAAAAGACGCTTTCTGTCACTCACTGTTATTAAATCTTCGGAGATAGTTGTGTATTTGTCGCTTGAAAAAGTTGCACGTCTTTGTTTTTCGCCACCCTGTTGCGATATGTCTTACCGGCCTGCAGAGGTCACTTGGCATGGTAATTAGTTGGATAATACATGTGTAAGATTTAAGGAGTTATCATGATGTCAAGTGAAAAAGAATAAAATACATGACAGGGGGTTAATGAAGATGCATGATTTTAATAATGAAAAATTGCAATGGCACAAACAAATGGTTAATTAACGATCCATGGAGCAAGGATTTGACATCTCTAGAAAATAAATTAGTATTAAATAAATGACAAATTGAATGATTCACTGAACGCCAACAAATTTTTTTGCGGCACAATCGATACCATTTTTGCAGCACAAACCAGCACAAACGAAACACAAACGAACGGCACTATTTTGGGTCAATTTGGAAGTAAACAGGGGGGCGGGGCTACCTGACGTCACCGCTATAAAATAAATGTGTAATATCTCCGAAACGGAAGCAGCACAAACGAAAATTTTTGCTGCACAAACCTGCACAAACGAAGCACAAACGAACGGTACCATTTTGGGTCCATTTGGAGCGAAGTGGGGGGCTGGGTGACGTCATCGCTATAAAATAAATGTGTAATATCTCCGAAACGGAAGCAGCACAAACGAAAAATTTTGCTGCACAAACCAGCACTAACGAAGCACAAACGAACGGTACCGTTTTGGGTCCATTTCGAGCAGATGGGGGGCTGGGTGAACTCTGGATGACCTATAAAAGAATCGTTCATAACTAAAAAACCATAGCAGCACAAACGAAAATTTTTGCTGCACAAACCTGCACAAACGAAGCACAAACGAACGGTACCATTTTGGGTCCATTTGGAGCGAGGTGGGGGGCTGGGTGACGTCATCGCTATAAAATAAATGTGTAATATCTCCGAAACGAAAGCAGCACAAACGAAAATTTTTGCTGCACAAACCTGCACAAACGAAGCACAAACGAACGGTACCATTTTGGGTCCATTTGGAGCGAAGTGGGGGGCTAGGTGACGTCATCGCTATAAAATAAATGTGTAATATCTCCGAAACGGAAGCAGCACAAACGAAAATTTTTGCTGCACAAACCAGCACTAACGAAGCACAAACGAACGGTACCATTTTGGGTTCATTTTGAGCAGATGGGGGGCTGGGTGAACTCTGGATGACCTATAAAAGAATCGTTCATAACTAAAAAACCATAGCAGCACAAACGAAAATTTTTGCTGCACAAACCAGCACAAACGAAGCACAAACGAAACAGACTATTTTGCTTAAATTTTGCGTGGGGTGGGGGGCCAGCTTCACGCAGGTGGAGCTAGTGGACATCTCCAGCTCCTCCAACTCCTTAAATAGGCCGGAGGTCGTCAGGTCGTTCTCATACAGGCTGCCGATGCATGAGGATGAGGACGAAGATGGAGGCAACTCAAAACCCCTACCGATGGTGCAGCCAGGGTCCTCATTAGGCCCTGCCTGCCAAATGCTCGTATCTGGCAAGAAGGGCTGCCTCGGCACCGCCAAGTGGCCAGTCAGGTCCGCTTTGCGTGCCTCAAAGTGGCTGAACGTGACAGAGGGGGGGTGCCGGTGCGGGGATGTCAGGTACACGCACTGCAAACACAAAAGCGCCAGTCACTCCCGAGATGAGATTCACTGCGAGTCTTCCATCACTAAACAGAATGCTCAGTTTGGATTGACACGCTCTGTCAGGTGATCAGTTCAAAAAATTCAAAGAAACATTTTCTGAGACGTACCTGTATTATTATTGCCCATCAAAGAAGCATGCGGTTGGACATTATTAGTGCGTTCCGATTTTTTGGTACTGCACCACACTCTCTTTTTCTTTTGACCCTGCACAATACACAAAATCATGTCATTTCACACAAAAACACTTTTTTTTTTTTTTTTTTAATTGTTCCGATGGATTCTAACTCACATAGTTATCTCGACAGGACCAATCCGGGTGCAAGCTGGCATGGATCTGGTTGAGCCAATCCGATTCATTAAAGTACTTTTCCTGCTCGTCCTGCGTGAGCGACTTCCACTGTGGATTTAATGAGAAAGTGTCAAAAAAAAACATGCGCGCGTGAATGCGTGCGCATCGTACTTACCATCTGCCCCAAGATTTTATTAACGGATGCGCTGTCTGTACGCTCTCCGCTTGAATTTTCAAGTTGAGCTTTGACAAAAGGCCGCTGCTCCTTCATAAATAACATAAACGCGTTCGGTGGTTTTTTGATATACGGCTTGGAAGGAGTCTGGGGTTCTTTTGTCCAGCTGGAAAATCAAAAGCACAAGCAAACGCATGTCACCATCGTGTGGGCATTCAAAGGAATACATTTTGCAGAAACTGAGGATTTACCGTGCATTTTGGGGTGTTGGTGGTGAAGGAATAGGGTCAAAAGACACAAAACCCGCCTAGCCACAATACCAGATACGCTCACATCTCTTTGGATAAAGTATATAAGCAGACAAGTATATTCATGGAATCAACCAATAAAGCAGACATAACTAGACATTCTTTGATACAAGATAATAACAGAGGTTGCTACAACTTTATGATTCAATTTGTATTTCTGTGCACTGCAAAATAAATGTATTTTGATATGTTGCTTACATAGCTTAATGACCCTTAAGGAACTGTGTAATGCATGCCTGATGTTTGTTCTCTAAATCATGGACACGGCCAGAGTCGTCTTGACCGTACAGTACTTGATTATATCTTGTGTTTTGATTAAACGTCATATGTCGCCTAATGCGAGACGCCAGCTTTTCGATTACTACTGAACGCTCTGCACAGAGGGAAATGTTTTGCCTAACAGAAAAGATATGGTGGAAAGCATGATTAAACTAAGAATATAATGATGTGAGCAAAGACATGGAGTATCAAAAGAACTAACTTTGCATAGTCAGGGAACAGTAATAGATTAATGATGTTACAGCCAAAAAGCTCACATTAATTCGTGCAAAATGACAAAAGTGAAAGAATGAGGTACGACAGCATATGTGCAAGAATGGAGGAGAATGTTTACAGGAAGGTCACTCGGAGATAAAAAACCAGCTGGTGCCAGAAGGAGACAGCCAAGGACTCGGCCAAAGATGATCACCAAGGCCGAAAGACGGGATGGAAGACCACAGCCCCCCCACACACACCGAATCTTCCATAACCAGCACCCACTCCCATGGAATCAAACTCTACTGCGAACTCGCCCCACCCCAACGACTCATCACCCATCAAACGCGCCCCACACCAACTGAATATGAGCTGACCAAAGAACCTTGAACGTTGCCTTTTCTGATTGGAGACTTTCTGCTCTTGAAAGGCCCAGCGCTGTATTGTACTTTCCTGAAAACAGAGCTTTCTTAACAAGAATTGTGATTGAACTCAACCAACCTGTGTGAGTCTAATTTCTGCTTCAGTGTCTTTGCATTTTCCTACATCTGAAGAAATCAAACGAGCACGCAGGGAGTAAATTGGATTACAGGTGATTGGCAAGGGCTTTTGCCGTGAGGCGCAGATAGCGCGCTCGCAAGATTGTGGACCAAATCCAACAGTGGTAAGATCGGAGTGAGCAGGTAACATCCTGGTGGTCGTATGTTATTGGACAAGTGTCCAAGGCTACAGAAAAATACGAACGTTAGACTGCAGAAATGTTGACGATAGAAACATGATATGATATACAGTTGTTACTTACATCACTCGATCAGGCAGGTGGCACCAAGGTTCCACCAAGTGTGCATCCAGAATCTGCAAAAAAAAGTTATTAATTGTTTTATGAGAAACATGTAACTATTCCATTTTTCATGTTCTCGTGCATGATTCTCCTCAAAATCCAGAGTTTGCATTAGTTGTTCATACTTTAATCTTCATTCAAATCTGGCTGCAATTCCTCATTAAACATCTGGAACACTAAATTAAACATTTTAGTTTTCAGTTGAGTTTTTCCGTCCCGAATTGTAATTGTGTCTTCAAGTTTGTGCATGTTCCAATAAGTTTCAGAAAAGTTATTAATGCGAAAACGTTTCTTTATTGAAGTTATTTGGGTCTAAAACTTTTCCCTACCTGTTTTTGACGGTTTTGCATCATCTTTAAATCGGCGTTGGTTAATTTTCGTGCGTCTGATCGATGAGTTCCTGACTTCCAAAATGATGTCTATCCGTTATGATCGGCGTTATCATTGAGGCATACTTAAAAAAAAAAAAAAAAAAGGCCTCCTCATCAGCCAATCACAACACAGGGATTGCCTTTGCTACATCACCGGATATTACGCACTTCGAACATGAAAGAGCAGCTATGCTAACCTGCTAGGTGGCTAACTAACGTCTGGACGTGGCTCGTGGTCGCGTTCTAGTTGGACAAAATGGTTTCAACTTCTCCTTTTAAACCCACTAAAGAGATATAAAAAGAATAATTTGTAGGTTCCCTGTCCATCATGATACGGGGAATCTTCTCGGCGGGCCTTCGAGAGTCGCCATTTTCAGAGCCAGGATGGATGCACTTGACGTGATCGCATTTTCGGTAAATGTTCCAAACTTTATAAACACTGTCAAACATGATATTAGATATTCAATATGTTATAAATCCAAAATAAAAATTCATGGCACTCTTTAAACATCTTTTGATGGGTGTTTTGTTTTATTATCAGAAACGCTAGAAATGTTAAATCTGGTGAACAGGTCGTCACATTTTGAGGATTAAATTAAAGTGTAAAATGGAATTATGTCAGTAGAATTTCAAGAAACGAAATATTTTCAGTTGCGTTTACTTTTGAATGCTTTTTAACTTTTGCAAGGACCAAATGGTATAAACTAGAAAAAGAACTAGAAAATGCAATTTCTGGAGAAATTGCGTGTGAAGGCGAAGACCATAAATGGGAATTTAAAAAAATATTGCGCCAACATTTTTTTAAATTTGGAACAAAACGAAAACTACAGGTTCAAGAGGTTCAGTTTGGAGTTCAAAAGTTGAAACGGGTCTAATCGGACAAAAATTGTAAAGGTTAGAGCAAATGTTATATTTAGGTCACTTCTGGTTTCACTTAAGGCCCTTCTTGTTGAAATAAGGTCAATTCCGGTTTATTTAATAAACCCAGGTTTCTGGACACGTGCTTCATTTGGATAGTTCACCAATTTGACAACTTTTGCAAACATCCCATTGCACAGACCTGCTTGAACATCAATATTGCGTGTGATCATAACACGAGCACCGAAGGCAACTTTGATTGAGTCCGGGAGCTCATTCTTAGCGCCTTGCACAGGGGAAGCTTGCCTTGCCATTCTGCCAGTTCCTTTGTCTTTCTTGTAGTTATCTGCGTCAATTTGCACAATGTCCTTATGAAGCAGATTCAGCATCGCGGAGTTATGGCCATCCACCTGTTTATTGGTGGCAAAAACATGCAGAATATGCTTTGGACACATTCCAGGGGAAGTGTACCTCGTCGCAAGGAGAGCTCTGTCCAGTTCCGACAGTTCATCAGACTTTTCTTTGACGCGGAGTCGGTTCAGCAAAGGCAACATCGTCTTTCTGCCTCATGATGTCACTGAGTGTGATCGTTTTGAAGTTGTCACGCCAGTGGTCCAGCCGCGTGGGATCGTACACGCACAGAGGTTTGGATTGTCTCACAGGAGGGAGCTGAAAGAAATCTCCAACAGCAAGAACAGACATGCCACCAAAAGGTAAATTAATTCCTTTGATTTGTTTCAACCTGGCATTCACGTAGGCAAAGAGGTCTTTTGACACCATGGAAATCTCATTGATGATGAGTATTTCGGCGATCGACAGCTCGGCTCTGACTTCGTCCAGTTTATTGCCCAGGCCGTGGTACGGGGGTTTGAGACTTGTAAAATAATGTCTGATGGTACTTAAACCTGACACAAAGAATGACATAGGGGTGACCTGTTTTGGGCCTAGTAAAGGTCACCTAGAAGTTAGTTCCTTTAAATTAACTTTTGTTAAACTGGTAAAGGGGGGGTGACTGGTTGATCTCGTCAACCTCTATTGCAGTTCCAAACTTTCACCAGAAGATGGTGCCAAAGTCAAATTTATCAGACAGTAAATTAATAGTTTGAGTTATTGACTAAATGAACATGTTCTGAGTGACACAGCAACACACAATTTTGGATTATTTAATATTATTTTGTTTTGCTATAATATACTTTGAAACAGTTTGAGTATTTTAATCTGCTAACGAGGAGAACCCATGATCATAGTTATGGTCAGGGACGTGCGGTCAGAGGAGGCAAGGCACGCCTCCCCTGCCGCCATGAAAATGGGAAAAACAAATTCAATTGTTCTTATTATAAAGTCATTTTCCTTTTAATTTCAATAATTTTGTATCATTTTGAACCAAAATCGCTGAATTTTTATAGTTATTTTAAAACCGAAGACAATTTGCTCGGAGGACCCAACGTCCTGTCGCCTCCTCTGAGGATTGCGTAATTACACGGCTGCCTATGTTGACAGGCAATGCGGTTAGACAGAACTGCTCTCTGTCTTCATGTCGCTGTTTAAGTGTTCAAACACTGTGGCTATATTAATTAATTTTCGTAATTAGGATGGTTTATATAATATCTTGTGTTGTCATCTGTCTGTAACGTTGTGTTTCTTTAGATCAGGGGTCACCAAACTTTCTTAAACCGAGAGCTACTTCCTGGGTACTGATTGAGGCAAAGGGCTACCAGTTTGACATACACTTCTAAAATAGCCAATTTGCTCAATTTGGCTTTCACTATGTGTTTTTATTGTCATTTCCAGTTCACATGTAAGTGCGATTTTAACAAGAATAGCAAAAAAACAGTCAAACCTTGGTTTTTGACCACAATCCGTTCCAGAAGGCGGTTCGAGAAGCGAATCGGTTGAATTCCGAATCTATATTTCCCATTACAAATAATGGATTTTTTTAATCCGTTTCAAGACAAAAAAACCCCGCCTTTTCTAAGCATTTTTTTCATTTGCGCATATTTGGTGATAGCGCAACTGCAGCGCACCGCCGAACGCGCAACCGTAGCGCGTCGCCCACTGCGCAACTGCACCGCGCTGGTCGCATTATTGTGACAGAGCCGTCGCTGAAATTTAGAAAATAATTTTAAAGTCCTGATGTACTTTCCAAAATTTAAGTAGACCCAAGTGCGCAGGGAGCTTAATTTTGTCCGATCGCGCAACTGCAGCGCACCGCCGAACGTGCTACCGTAGCACGTCGCCCACCGTGCAACTGCACTGCGCTGGTCGCATTGTTGTGACAGAGCCGTCGCTGAAATTTAGAAAATATTTTTAAAATCCTGATATACTTTCCAAAATTTAAGTGGACAACAGTGCAAAGGGAGCTTAATTTGGTCCGATCGCGCAACCGCAGCGCGCCGGGGGCTCACTGTCGCATTGCTTTAAGTGCGTCTTTGTGTTTTAGGATGGCTTTACTGCTCCCACTTGCTTTCTTTGGCGGCATGATTAGGGGTTGATACAATCCTCAAAGTAACGAAAATACAATAACAACGGAGTCAGTCGGCATCCGGGCCGCGCGGTCGGGTTTTCTCGGGTCCTCCCGGCTCATCTCGCGAGGTTCGACCTCCGAATTTTGTTCGACAACCGAAGCAACCATCACTGTTTTAGATCTTTACGGTTACTCCCTCATTCATTCACATGTTTGGTGAAACCTCCCCAAATCCCCACTCAAACATGCAAAGCTTACGATTCGACATGAAATCAAATCCATTTGTATCATATAAGGACTTTTGACTTGTGATCTGGTGCTCCCTGTGTGGAGTTTTTAGGTTCTCCCCGTGCCTGCGTAGGTTTTCCCCGGGTTTTCCTCCCACATCACAAAAACATGCTTGGTCAGCCTATTTAGTAATCCAAACTGCCCATAGGTGTGAGTGCAAGTGCGAATGATTGTTTGTCTCTGTGTGCCCTGCGATTGTCTGGCAACCAGTTACAACGTGTCCCCCGCCTACTGTCCGATGACTGCTGGGATAGGCTCCAGCACGCCTGCGACCCCCCGCAGTACAGATAATGGACGGAATGGATGGAATGGAATGGCGATCAGTTTAGGGCCTGAAGAGGGAGCAACAGCAATATGCAGATACTCTTATTAGTTTATACAAACATATCAATCAATGTGTAACTAATTTACCCAAACATAGTTGCTCAATCAGAGCACAGACACAGCACACAGAGCTTTGTGACTTTCATTTACACATAGGCAGTGAGCACAGACACGGCACACAGAGCTCAGTTAAGTTCCATGACACATAGTCACAAAACATTCAGTAAATAACAGGACATTCAGGTGATAACAGAACAGACCTTATCCTTCCCTCCCATTCCCTTCCTAGTTCCTGCTTTTGGTCAGTATAAAGCCTTCTGATTTGAAGTTTGACGTTGTTGTTTCATCTGCTGAAGTGCCTTGTGCACTGACTGCCGTTAAACAACCTAATATCTGTTACAAAAACTGTTACTCCACATTTTTGTTTTACTTGCTTAACGATGGACATCTTGAACAAAACGCAACAGGCCGTTTTAGCTATACTATTCACGGCCTCGGCTCGGCAAACTGAGGCTCAATTCCCCGACGCGGAGTCTAAAATCAAAAGGATCATAAGACTTGTTTCCAACCAGGGACCTTCAGCGTGTGAGGGAATGTGATAACCACTACACCATGGAAACTGCGCTGACACATAGCCTTTTGAAGAGCCTGGCAAAAGTTAAAGAAAAGTGCGAAACCTGGTTTTCACCCAGTCTCAAATCAGGTACCCTTTAGCGAAACGACTCAGCCTGGGCTCGGCAAATCGGGCTTCAATTCCCCGACGCGGAGTTTATTTCTTTGTATGGAAAAATTGCTTTTGCTGCCACAGTTTTGAAAAGCAAATCAAAAAGTTCATAAGTGCCTGCTTTCTTCCTCACTCACTTTTGTTGAACTTTTGCCAGGCTTCTCAAAATGCTTTGGACGTCACAGCAGTTTCCATAGCGGTAGTGGTCATCATGTTCTTCTAAGACGCGAAACACCCCCTGTTTGAGACCGGGTGGAAACAACATTTTCTAAATCTATTTGTCAGTGTTGTCTGCTTTGCAAAGTGTGCCAGGGACACCTCGGCAAACAGGAGCCATATAGTATTTGATAAAGTAATCACATGTTCTCCGAGTTACAATGTCAACTGGTGGAACTTACTTTAGATCTTGGATGGTTTTAAAGCTAATGCTCTTCTGGATTACCGAGTAATCGGTTGAGACCGGCGTAACTCTACGACGGCTTCCTGCTTATCCGGCCGGTGCTGACGGGTCCCTCGCCTTGGCCTCGCAGCCTCGTGCTCGTCGGAACCAACGACCTTCGCCGTGCTAGCCCCGTGGTGTCCATCTGCACGTGCCCAGGACGGTGCTCACACGTTTGCCTGTTTTGTGATGTTTTCACCGATTCACGACCACGGTCCATTGGGCGCCGTTGAACTGGACTGTCCTTACACTTGTTTATGGACCCCGTGGAGGCTATTTTGTGTGTTTTGGGGTGTTCTCTGATATTGAGGGGTGCTGGTTGGCCGCTGTTACTTTTTTAATAATAATAATAATTCATTCAATTTATATAGCGCTTTTCAATAACCCAAAGACGCTTCACATGGAATAAAAAAGAGTGGAGGGGGGGGAGAGAGACAGTAGGTTATAGTTAACAAGACATCGGTCAGCAGTGCGAAGGAGATGGATGGAGGAGCAGGAGGGGCGGGAGCGGAGGTTGTTGAGGTTGCCAGTACGGGAGGTGGGGGTGACGGGGGGTTGGTAGTCCAAAAAGAGGAGATGGGTGAGCCATCGGGGAAATGCCGGTCAGATGTAGCGGCGAAGGATCCCAGCCTCGTGTGGAAGCAGCAGTGGACCAGGTGGTGATGCCAGTCGACCTCGACTGCACCCGCTCGAACGGCAGGCCCCAACGCACCACGGCGGCACACAGCAGAGCCACAGTTGGCGAGCCCGCAGGGAGTGGAGCCCGTCCCCCAAGGACGCCGAACGGAAGGCCAGAGAGCCGGGCCAGAGCTGCCGTCGAGTCCACAGCAGGCGGCGGCCACAGGCTCCGAGTCGGGAGGCAGGAGGGTCCGGTGGTGGTTTTGGCCAGTTGGCTGTTGGCTAGCTGGCTAACGTAGTTGGTAGTCCGAGGGAGAGGAAACAGATAGGTGAGAGCGGAGCTGCGGGGATGCGAGGTGGACGGAAGACAACACGAGAAAAATAAAAGAAGAGACGGGTGCACTGAAAACGGGAAAACGAAAAACAAGTAACGGACACGGTCCGGGATAGAAGCGGCAGTCAACAAATCTGACGCCAGCGTGCTCTAACCCGGAAGACAACAGACGATGGGGATTAGCCTTTTTTCCTTTGCTTTGTCGGCTTTTATCTTTCGCACTTACAGGCTTTCTTTGTGGCGCTGTTGTGTGCCAGCCTTATGAGAGCCTATTGAGTTGCGCTCATGCCATCTGTGTGTCTTTTGTATACCCGCTCTGTGGTATGGATTCTGATGGGGCCTGAATTTCCCAACCCCCGGGGATCAATAAATGTTCAATCAATCAATCAATCAATCAATCAATCAATCAATCAATGTTGGCATGGTGTGATTGTGAGCACTCTGAATCTAGCAATCCAAGTTCAAGTCTTGGTGGAACTTTCAATTTGTACTCATTTACATGGAACACAAATTTGGAAATTCCAATTCAGTACTATGCGTGTGTAAGCGCTGCCTCCACTACTTTTGTCAATTTCGTAAAATGAGCGCCTTAGTTAGTGCATTGTGCTCAGAAAAATTATGCTCCTCCTTCTGTCACTGCCAGGGTTCTATGGTGTAATGGTGAGCACTCTGGACTCTGAATCCAGTGATCCGAGTTCAAGTCTCGGTGGGACCTCAAATAATTTGTCATTTAGTTGGGAAAAATTTGCGAAATGGCAACAGCTTGTGTGCTGCCCCATGAAATCGTATGCTTCCCTACACCTGAGGGTTCCATGAGCGCTCTAGACTCTGAATCCAGTGATCTCAGTTTTAGTCTCGGTTGGACCTCAAATCTTTGGTCATATACAGTCGTATGCAAAAGTTTGGGCACCCCTAATCAATTTCAACATTTTCTTTATAAATCCTTGGCTGTTCGGATCAGCAATTTCAGTTAAATATATCATATAGCAGACAGACACAGTGATATTTGAGAAGTGAAATGAAGTTTATTGGAGTTAACGATTTGTCAAGAAGAATGGTCCAATATTCCTTCAACCAGAATCCACACTCTCATTGGAAGCTATAGGAAGTGTTTAGAGCAGTGGTTCTTAACCTTGTTGGAGGTACCGAATCCCACCAGTTTCATATGCGCAATCACCGAACCCCTCGTTAGTGAAAAAAATGTATATATTTTTTTCAAATTCAAGACATAGATGTTTTTTACTGGCACACAAAATGAGCCGTGCATGAACATCATCTTGTTCAAAGAATAAAACCAACACAATGCATGAATTTACGTCAAATGACATACCAGCAAATCAGTGTGACTTCTGCTGTTGCCTTTGCGAGACCAGTTCAGATATGCGTTGTCACGAATTTATAAATCAGGTGTGTTCGGACCTCCCCAGTAGAGGCTCTGCTGAACCCCTGAGACCGACTCACCGAACCCCTAGTTTGACCGATTCCAGGTTCAGGACCCCTGGTTTAGAGGCTGTTATTTCTGTAAAAGGAGGATCTACTAAATATTTATGTCATTTTTCTCTTGGGGTGCCCAAATGTATGCACCTGCCTACTTTTGTTGAAATAATGATTCCACACTGTCTGCAAATCCTATAAACTTCATTTCACTTCTCAAATATCACTGTTTACCACCGCCGCCATCCACCGTGCATGGATTCGGGCCATCTGATTGGTTCCTTTCGGTTCGTTTTTTGGTTCGATTCGAATCCGGGTTATGGCATAATCAAATTACCTTGTTGAATTTGTCTGCTGGTCACTGTTGCTAAACAGCCTTCCTTTGGGCAATGACAGTTTTCCACACAAGTTTACAGTCAATACAGTGTTGTAGGGCGAGTGGCGCAATGGATAACACATGATGGCAGATTTAAGTGATGTTTTATGTATGATGAGAATCAAAATAGCAGACGAAAGAGACTCAAGGTCAATTAACTCAAGCCGTTTCATTGCAATTGATAGCCCATATGACATGCACCTTAGATTAAATGGAGCTAGTTCAGGGGTCGGCAACCCGCGGCTCCAGAGCCTCATGCAGCTCTTTAGCACAATCCTAGCTGCTCCCTGGAGCTCTTGCTACGGCCACAACACTATACGATCATGCAATAGCATACAAGAAATTTAGGTTCTTTTCTTTAGGATCTTCAGCCGAGATACCCAGGCACACCATGAAAGAATGTTGATGTTAAAATGTTGGTGGAACAATCCAACTGCGCAGAGCCGATGATCCCAAAGATTTGGGGTGAGACAACATTGAAAAAATGTTTTTCTTTGTTGACAGTGTCACTTCTTTTGTGGCTTAGCTTTTCTTCGTTTCACATCTAAAGTATCGTATCATTTTACCTTGTAGCTTATACTACCCCGTACATGCCATATCATGTCGCCCATGCAACTCATGCATGAGATGCGATGGCTGAGATATTTAGGCGATGGGTTGCTACTCCATTGTGCTCTCCACTCATTTCATATCACATCGTCGGATTTTCACAAAGTATCTTGGCACAACGTACATAACGTGTTGTCAACGCCATATGAGCAAGATGAGGTGGCCGAGAGGTTAAGGCGATGGATTGCTAATCCATTGTGCTCTGCACGCATGGGTTCAAATCCCATCCTCGTCGAAAGTCGGTGTTAAGTTGTTTTACAGTGGAGCCTCGGTTTTCGAACGTCCCGGTTCTCGAACAAATCAGTATTTGGACAAAAAATTCGAGACGTTTTTGCTCCGGATGTCGAACGAAATTCGATTGTCGAACCTCACGAGATGAGCCGAGAGGACCCGCATGCCAACTGACTCCGTTCGTTATTACATTCTCGTTACTCTGAGGATTGCAACAACTCTAATCATGCCTCCAAAGGAAGCAAGTGGGAGCAGTAAAGCCATCCTAAAACACAAAGACGCTCCTAAAGCAATGCAACAGTGACTTAGACTTAGACTTAGACAGAACTTTATTGTCATTTTGTCAACACTAGGTGTGTACAAAACGAAATGTCGTTGCATACGGCTTTCAACAATGTAGTGGTATTTCGGCTGGTTAAAAAAGTGACATTCTATATAAAAATATGAAATAAGATAATTATAAAGTACAAAGTGCAGCAGTGATAAAGTATGTAAACAGTGCAGGAGACAAAAGCAGTATTTACAAGTGTGCAGAGGAATACTACGTTTGAATGTTCAACAGTCTGACGACAGCAGGGAAAAAACTATTGCAGAACCTGGTGGACCTGCAGCGGATGCTGCGAAACCTCTTCCCTGAGGGCAGCAGGGAGAACAGTCCATGGTGGGGGTGTGATGGGTCACTGATAATATTACGGGCTCGGGACACGCAGCGCTGGGATGACAAGTCCTGAATGGAGGGAAGAGGAGCCCCGATGATCCTCTCTGCTGTCCTCACCACTCTCCTCAGGTTCTTCCAATCGGAGGCGCTGCAACCTCCACACCACACCGAGAGACAGCTTGTCAGAATGCTCTCTATGGTGCTTCGGTAGAACGTCCTCATGATGGGTGGGGGCAGGTGGGCTCTCCTCATCCTCCGCAGGAAGTACAAGCGCTTCTGTGCCCTCTTGACCAGTGTTGTGGTGTTCACAGTCCAGGTGAGGTCGTCTGTGATGTGGACTCCCAGGAATTTAGTGCTGCTGACCACCTCCACAGCTGAGCTGTTGATGATCAGTGGAGCGTGGTGAGGCTGGTTCTTCCTGAAGTCGACGATGATCTCCTTTGTCTTCTCCACATTCAGGATCAGGCTATTTTCTCTGCACCAGCCCACCAACTGCTCCACCTCCTCTCTGTAGTCCAGGTCGTTGTTGTCCCTGATGAGGCCCACCACCGTTGTGTCGTCTGCAAACTTCACGATGTGATTGGTGGTGAACCTGGGGGCGCAGTCGTGTGTCATCAGGGTGAACAGCAGGGGGCTCAGGACGCAGCCCTGAGGGGAGCCTGTGCTGAGGGTGATGACATCTGAGGTGTTCTGTCCGACCCGGACTGACTGAGGTCTGTTGGTGAGGAAGTCTAGCAGCCAGTTCCGAAGGGGGGTGCTGAAGCCCAGGTGTTCCAGTTTTTCCACCAGATGTTGTGGAATGATGGTGTTAAACGCTGAGCTGAAGTCCAGGAACAGCAACCGCACGTGGGTGTTCCTCTCCTCCAGGTGAGCCAGGCTCAGGTGAAGAACGGAGGAGATGGCATCCTCAGTAGAGCGGTTCTGCCGGTAGGCAAACTGGAACGGATCGAATGTTGGGGGGAGTCTGGAGACGATGTGATCTTTGAGCAGCCTTTCGAAGCACTTCATCATGATGGGAGTCAGTGCCACAGGTCTGTAGTCATTCCATGAGGTGATTTGAGGTTTCTTCGGCACCGGAATGATGGAGGCAGCCTTGAAGCACACTGGCACTTTGGCTTGGTCCAGCGAGATGTTAAAAATGTCTGTGATGACACCAGCCAGCTGGCCTGCACATTCCTTGAACACCCGCCCAGGTATGTTGTCGGGGCCTGGGGCCTTACGTGGGTTGACTCTTCTCAGAGTCCTCCACACGTCGGCTGAGTCAAGGCAGAGGGCCTCCTCTTCCTGGTGGGGAACAGTTTTAACTGCAGGAGTGCTGTTTAGTGCCTCAAAACGCCCAAAGAAGTTATTTAGACCATTTAGGAAGTCAGCATCAACCTCACCCACCGGGGGGGAGGGAAAGTTGTAGTCCGTGATCGCCCGTATGCCTTGCCACATACTCCTGGTGTTATTGGCGTCGTGGAAAAAATCCTGAATTTTTCGACTGTGGCTACGCTTCGCTAGCCTGATGGCACGGTTCAAGTTGGCTCTCGCTGTCCTCAGTGCCTCCTTGTCGCCAGACTTGAAGGCTGAGTTCCGTGCTCGTAGCGTATGACGTACATCCTCAGTCATCCAGGGTCATTGGTTGGCTCGGGTGATGATGTTCTTAGTGGTGCTGACGTCCTCGGAGCATTTGTTGATGTAGGCTGACACAGTCATGGCGTACTCATCAATGTCGATCTGATTGTCATATGTTGCTGCTGATTTGAACATGTCCCAGTCAGAGCACTCAAAGCAGTCCTGGAGTGCCTCCATGGCCCCCTCAGACCACACCCTCACCTGCTTCACTGTGGGTTTTGCTCTGATCAGCAGGGGCCTGTATGCAGGGATTAGCATAACAGATAGGTGGTCTGAAGAGCCGAGGTGGGGGCGGGGGGCTGCTCTGAATGCATCCTTTATATTGGTGTAAACCAAGTCCAGAGTATTCTCTCCCCGAGTTGGAAAATCCACGTGTTGGTAAAAATGAGGGAGAATAGTCTTCATGCTAGCCTGGTTGAAGTCCCCAGCAATGATGAAAACCCCCTCTGTGTGCGTGGATTGCAGCTCACTGATTGTCCGATAGAGAACACTCATGGCCTCTTTAGTATTAGCGCTGGGAGGCACATACACAGCCGTGATGCTAACAACAGTAAACTCTCTGGGCAGGTAGAAGGGTCTGCAGTTAACAGTCAAAAGCTCGATGTCCGAAGAGCAGAAACTGGCGACAGATCTAGCATTTTTGCACCAGTTGTTGTTGATGTAGACACACAGCCCACCTCCTCGGGATTTACCGCTTAGCTCGCTGTTTCTGTCGGCGCGGAATGTAGCGAGCCCCTCCAGGCTAACGGCGTTGTCCGGCATTGATGAGTTCAGCCATGTCTCCGTCAGGATGAGAGCGCAGCAGTTTCTAATTTCCCTCTTTGAAGAGAGTTCCAGTTTTAGATGGTCCATTTTATTATCCAGTGAGCGGACGTTGGAGAGGAAGATGGATGGAAGCGGCGGTTTGTAGGGGTTAGCTTTAAGCTTAGCCGTTAGCCCACCTCGACAGCCGCGCTTTCGCCGCCGGTCACACCGCCTACGCTTACTCCTCCTCCGGCGTGTGCTGCCCGGCGAGCCCGCTGAGTCGTGAGCTTCTGGGGCTAGCGCCCTAAGCACTCCGAGGCTACGCAAACAGACTAGGGTAGTTGTGGCTACGAGTCCGAAAACACTTGATGACCGTACCTCCAGCAGGCGCTGGCGATCATACACTAATCTACTGGATGGATAAACTAAACTTTGTGTTGTTCGTAGTGTCCTAGGCGACATATTTTGTGAAAATACACGTCGTTTGTTGAGACCCGTTGCGGCCGCGGCCAACTGGGGCGCCGCCATCTTGGATACAGTGAGCGCCCGGCGCGCTGCGGTTGCGCGATCGGACCAAATTAAGCTCCCTGCGCACTGAGGTCCACTTAAATTTTGGAAAGTACATCAGGACTTTAAAAATATTTTCTAAATTTTAGCGACCGCTCTGACACAATAATGCGACCAGCAGTTGCGCGGTCGGCTAAGCACTGCAGTTGCGCGATCGGACAAAAATGTACAAATGAAAAAATACTTTAAAAAGGCTGGGTTTTTAAATTTAAATTTTACATTTTTTTCCATTATTTGTAATGGGAAAACATGATTCGGAATTTGAACGATTCACTTCTCCAACAGCCTTCTGGAACGGATTGTGGTCGAAAACCGAGGCTCCACTGTATCTGTAATTTGGTTTGTATTTGACTCAATATAGTAATATTTATACTCTTTGGCGGCTCGGTGGGGAACTGGTTAGCATGTCCGCTTCACAGTTAAGAAAGTGCGGGTTCGATTCCATCAACGGCTGTTGCGTGTTGTTGATGATGTCCGTTGTTGGGTCAGGAAAACTAAGATGTGGAGTAACGGTTGGTTCTTTATTGGCAAGATCTTGGGTTGTTTAATGGCGGTCAGTACACATGGCACTTCAGCAGATGTAACAACACCCTCCATCTCAGAAGGTTTTATAAAGGCGGGAAAGCGTCACCTGATCATTTGGTATCGATGTGTATTGGAGAGTCACTGCTGCGTGTGTGTATTTGTGTGTGTGCGTGCGTGTGTGTGTATGTGTATGTGTGCGTGTGCGTGTGTGGGTGTGTGTGTGTTGTTGTAAGGCGGACGTAGTTGAGAGCGCCATGAGAACGTTAACGGGGCAAGTGTGGGCGTGGATTGTATATATAAAACCCACGCCCTATGATGAGGTGCGCCCTATGTGTGTTAAACACAGTCATGGCACACATAACTGAGACTGCGCCTTTTATTACAGTGCACGTTTTAATCGTGAAAATACGGTAACTCGTCAGCGTTGGTTTACTGCAATTTGACGACAAACCGCAAAACTATTGGACATGGAAAGTATCATTTATTGGCGCGACTAAAGACTTACGTAAATTTATCAGAAAGAGAGGAGTTCGACCTACTAACAAGGTGGCTAGGTCCAAGATCTGCAGAACAGGTGAAAAGGGTTCATGCAGTACCCGCTGGAGGCGTAAAGATGATTTGGGAACGGGTTGAAGAGTGTCACCGTTCCTCAGAAGCAATTGAGGACACACTGCTAAACAAGATAGAGGAGTTTCCAAGGCTAACAAACAAAGATACGAGCCAGCTAAGAGCTAAGAGACCCGGGAGACATCTTGTAGGAGCTATTGTTGTCAGGTTTGGATCAGGGAGAGGACTCGGATGCAGAGTGCCAACAAAAGGTATTTATTCGAACAGGCTGGAGACAGCACAGAAAAACAAAAGCGCCTCAAAAAGAGGGAAAACAAGTTAAAGTTAAAGTCCCAATGATCGTCACACACACATCTGGGTGTGGTGAAATTTGTCCTCTGCATTTAACCCATCCCCATGTGATTTTAATCCATCCCCTGGGGGAGAGGTGAGCAGTGAGCAGCAGTGGTGCCGCGCTCGGGAATCATTTGGTGATCTAACCCCCCAATTCCAACCCTTAATGCTGAGTGCCAAGCAGGGAGGCAATGGGTCCCATTTTTATAGTCTTTAGTATGACCCGGCCGGGGTTTGAACCCACAACCTTCCAAGTCTCAGGGCAGACACTCTACCACTAGGCCACTGAGTTGGCTGGAGACAGCAAAAACCAAAAGCACCTCAAAACGAGGGAAAACACGGTGGCAAAAAAAACCCCTGAAAAACACAGGGCTCAGGCTTGACAAAAAAAAGGTATCTTCTAAACTAGGTTCTCTAAAGTTATATCTGTTACTCACGCGATCGCTGGTGCTCAAGACGGGACAAGACGCACTGGCACAAGACAAGGGGAAGACGCTGGCTAAATACACATAGAAAGGTGAGGACACAGGTGCAGACAATTAGGACCAAAGACACAGGTGCACACAATTGGGATCAGGGAAGACAAGTAGCCTGACACACAGAGGAAGGACCCACGAACTGAAACGAGAGGAGAGTTACCAAAACAAAACAGGAAGTGACAATACGACGAACAGGACAAGACAAAAACAACTCACAAAACATAACAGCATGACAATTGTGGGAGCTAAGTCAGATGATTGATTGATTGATTGATTGATTGGTTGGTTGGTTGATTGATTGATTGATTGATTGATTGAAACTTTATAGATCCCCGGGAGTGGGGAAATTCAGGCCCCAGCAGTATAGAGCGGGTATGTAAAAGACACTCAGATGACATGAGCGCAACTCAATAGGCTCCTATAAGGCTGCCACACAACGGCGCCACAAAGAAAGCCAGTAAGTGCGAAAGTTAAAAGCCATCAAACCAAAGCAACAAGACAAAGGAAAAAAGTAACACCGGCCAACCAGCCCCCTTCAATTCCAAAGAACACCCCAAAACACGCTAAATAGCCTCCACGGGGTCCATAAACAGGTGTAAGGGCAGTCAAGTTCAACGGCGCCCAATGGACCGTGGTCGTAAATCGGTAAAACATCACAAAACAGGCAAACGCGTGAGCAGCGTCCTGGGCACCTAGTCGGGGCACGTGCAGATAGTCACCATGGGGCTGGTACGGCGAAGGTCATTGGCTTCAACGAGCACGAGGGAGCGGACCTCCCACACGGGTCGCGGCTGCGAGGCCAAAGCGAGGGATCTGGTCAGCATCGGCCGGATGAACAGGATGGCCGTCGTAGAGTCACGCCGGTCCCGACCAATGTGTGCAGCCATCCCATCTCCCAGGGAAAAAAAATATCCGATCCGAAACAATCTGCACACGCCGAGGTGCGATAGAAGGCACCAGCATTGCCGAATGGACAAATAGAAAGAAAGAAAAAGGAGAAAAGAAGGAAATAAAGAGGAAAAGAGAGAACACTGCTGGGTGGCTGCCACCCACAGTGGCGCCAAACCCCCCAAAAAAAGGCCTTGCATATTAGGTAACCGCTCGTGGTGTCCGACAATTAGTGGATTTTGAAGTTTCTCTTCAGAGAGAATCTTTGGCCACAAAGTGAGTAGGAGACAGGTTTTTCACTAGTGTGTGTTCTTGCATTTGATTTTAAGTTTACTTTCTGAGAGAATATTTGGCCACAAACTAAACAGGAAAAAGGGTTCTCACCTGTGTGTGTTCTTGTATGTGTTTTGAACTGTCCCTTCTCTGAAAATCTTTGACCACAAACTGAGCAAGAAAAAGGGTTTTCTCACCAGTGTGGGTTCTTGTGTGTCTTTTTAAGTTTCCCTTTTCTGACAATCTTCGGCCACAAACTGAGTAAGAAAAAGGGTTTTCAGCTGTGTGTGTTCTTGCATGTGTTTTTAAATTTACCTTCTGAGAGAATCTTTGGCCACAAACTGAGCAGGAAAAAGGGTTCTCACCAGTGTGGGTTCTTGTGTGTCTTTTCAAGCTTCCTTTCTCTGAGAATCTTTGGCCACAAGCTGAGCAGGAAAAATGTTTTTCACCTGTGTGTGTTCTTCCACGTGTTTTTAAGTTTACCTTCTGAGAGAATCTTTGGCCACAAACTGAGCAGGAAAATGGTTCCTCTCCTGTGTGTGCCCTTGAATGTGTTTTTAAGTGTCCCGTCTGAGAGAATCTTTGGCTACAAACTGAGCAGAAAAAATATTTTTCACCTGAGTGTGTTCTTGCATGTAGTATTTTTAAGTTTACCTTCTGAGAGAATCTTTGGCCACAAAGTGATCTGGAAAAAGATATCTCACTGGTGTGGGTTCTTGTGTGTGTTTGCAAGTCACCCTTCTGAAAGAATTTTTGGCCACAAACTGAGCAGGAAAAACGTTTCTCCCCAGTCTGGGTTCTCATGTGACTTGTTAAGTGCCTCTTCTGAGAGAATCTTTGGAAAAATGTTTCCCTCCTGTGTGTATTCTTAGGTGTAGTTTCAAACTCCTCTTATGAGCAAACATTTTCCAACACTGAGAACATTTCCAGTGTTTGGTATAAAATATCAACTTCTGACTCATCATCTGCAGCATCAGAAGCATGTGACAACATGTCATCACAATCTGATGTTGGAGCTAAGAGGTCGTCTGCTTGCGATTCTCCACGGTGGGCTCCATTATCTTCTGTTGTCATGTGTTGACGAGAGCTGCTTCTTGCAGGCTCCGCCCCTTTGCTCACCTCACGTTGACCCTCATCTATACTTTTCAACGAGAGACAAGTTGAGGGCATACTGTAGATATCCTCTTCTTCCTTCTCTTTCCCCTCCTCTTTTATCAAAGTTGCTCTGGCTCGGCCTCCTGTTTCTCATTAATCATGGCTGTTCCTGGCTGTTGTCACATTCAAACTTGTACATAAAAACCAGCGCTTCAACCACCAGCTTCAACCACCAGCTCCAACCAGAGGTTCGAGCACGCTAACTGATTCTCAAACTTGGCCAAGCTATCTAGCCTTGCTTGCTCGCAGAATAGTAGCATGGGAGGTAAACGTGGTGACATCCTGATTTCCACTTTGTAATATCAGAGTCAGAGTCAGAGTCAGCTTTATTGTCAATTCCTTCATGCTAAGACACACAAAGAAACCGAAATGTCGTTCCCCCTATCCCACGGTGACGAGACACAGCACACGATCAACACACAAGTAAAACAACGGGGGAGAGAGTTCAGGACCCCAACAGCCTGGAGATCACAAACTTCGCCAGTGGTGCAGTGCTGGCATCCCACAACAGAGTGCCGGCACCATTCGTCACGGATGTAGACGCACAGTCCACCTCCTCGCGATGTTCCCCCTCGTACAATGGCCCGGTCCGCCCGATAGCACGCCATCCGCTCCAGACGCACAACAGTCACGCACTGTCCGGTCCGTAGAACTCAGCAGGCATGTTGATGTCCAGCGATCGAACGTTCGACAGAAGAATGGAAGGCACGGCCGGGCGAGCTGGGTTGGCCGCCAGCCTGGCCCGGACGCCCAACCGGGGGGAGGAATAGCAGGCGAGTCCGGCGACGCTCCAGGACGGAGCAGACCGAGCGCCTTTAATGTCCCCGCTTCAAAGTCCAGATCGCCACAAAACTCGCTTTCGCCGATGTCGAGCAGAACCAGCCCGCCGCACCTGTAGCACAACCCGGTACGACGAGACGAACACACAAAACTGTCGGACAAACCCACATTAAACGACAAAACAAAACACCGATCGGGACAGAGAGAGGCCGCAGCGTGCGCACGCGCCGCCATCTTACTTATTGTAGTTGAATAGTTTTTAGTTTTACAGTAGAACAGGCCTTGTAGCTCAGTGGTTAGAGCACTGGTCTTGTAAACCAGGGGTCGTGAGTTCAATTCTCACTGAGGCCTGATTGTATACTAAGCATTTACTGCGCAAGCTCGATTTATAAGAGTTGAGGGTGTAATTCCACATATCTTGTCCATGGTACTGGTGACCAGCAGTTGTGTGATGAGTTGTTATTGTCTTTGAGGATCTTAAGGGAAATTTTGGCTTACAGTCCTGTTTAGACTACATTTTCAAGCGTTTCTTTTGGTCAATCTTCTAAAAGGTTGACACAGTTTTGCCAAGCAAGGCCACGTAGCTTAGTGATAAGAGCATTAGAATTGTAACTCAGAGGGTGTGAGTTAAATTCCCACTAGGGTCTGACAGACAGCTACATCTGTTAACCCTGCTTGGTTGTAGTGTGTTTGAATTTTTGATTAGCGGTAGGTGTTAAAGCCTCATTGCTAGCAAGAGAACTGGTCTTGCAAAAAAAGATTCACTCACTGTGTCTAAATTCACAAGCTGCATCCTCAGAAAGTCTTTTTTTTGCCAATTATCAGGCTGCATGACATGACTTCCGGTGCGACGCGAACGCACGTCATGTGACACACGAATTCAGCCTTGAAACTGTCATTCTTTAAATGGCGAAGGATGCTGAGCGGAGACTACATATATTTTAAAGTCATTTCCCATATTACTCTTTCAAATATCTATTCAGAAACTCTGAACATATAAGGACATATTTATTGAGAGAAAACAGGGCAGGAGGGGGAGTTTGTTCCCCTCAGCAACTGGTTAATCAATATAGTCTACATTCCAACATAATCATACAATCAAGAACAGTGGAGCCTCGGTTTTCGACCACAATCCATTCAAGAAGGCTGTTCCAGAAGTGAATCGTTCGAATTCCGAATAATGTTTTCCCTTTACAAATAACGGAAAAAAAAATGTATCCATTCCAAGCAAAAAAACCCGCCTTTTTTAACCATTTTTTTCATTTGCGCACTTTTGTCCGATCGCGCAACTGCAGCGCAGCGCTGAACGCGCAACTGCACCGTGCTGGTCGCATTATTGTGACAGAGCCGTCGCTGAAATTTAGAAAATATTTTTAAAGTCCTGATGTATTTTCCAAAATTTAAGTGGACCTCAGTGCGCAGGGAGCTTAATTTTGTCCGATCGCGCAACTGCAGCGCACCGCCAAACGCGTAACCGTAGCGCGCCGCCGAGCGCGCAACTGCACCGCGCTGGTCGCATTATTGTGACAGAGCTGTTGCTAAAATTTAGAAAATATTTTAAAGTCCGAATGGACTTTCCAAAATTTAAGTGGACCTCAGTGCGCAGGGAGCTTAATTTTGTCCGATCGCGCAACTGCAGCGCACCGCCAAACACGGAACCGTAGCGCGCCGCCGACCGCGCAACTGCACCGCGCTGGTTGCATTATTGCGACAGAGCCGTCGCTAAAATTTAGAAAATATTTTTAAAGTCCTAATGGACTTTCCAAAATTTAAGTGGACCTCAGTGTGCAGGGAGCTTAATTTGGTCCGATCGGGCAACCGCAGCGCGCCGGGCGCTCACTGTCGCATTGCTTTAGGAGCGTCTTTGTGTTTTAGAATGGCTTTACTGCTCCCACTTGCTTCCTTTGGAGGCATGATTAGAGTTGATGCAATCCTCAGAGTAAGGAGAATGTAATAACGAACGGAGTCAGTTGGCATGCGGGTCCTCTCGGCTCATCTCGCGAGGTTCGACATCCGAGGCAAAAAAATCTCGAATTTTTTGTTCGAATACTGATTTGTTCGAGAACCGGGACGTTTGAAAACCGAGGCTCCACTGTAATTTGTCAACCCTAACAATCTTGGGCCAGGAACTGAGAAGGACTAAGATTTCTCACCTGTGTGTGTTCTTGTGTTTATTTTTAAGTGACTGTTCTGAGAGATTCTTTGGCCACAAACTGAGCAGGAAAAACATTTCTCACCTGTGTGTGTTCTTGCATGTGTTTTTAAATGTCCCTTCTGACAGACTCTTTGGCCACATCTTTTTTGATGAAAGGACACACCTTGTCCTTTTGCTCGTTAGGCATGGCTGTTCCCGGCTGTTGTCACATTCAAACTTGTACATAAAGGAGAATCAAAATCAGGACTCGATCCTGCTTTCCAACACCAGCGCTTCAACCAGCTATGAGGTTCGAGCACACTAACTGGTTCTCAAACTTGGCTCAGGTATCTTGCTTTGATTGCTCGCAAATTAGTTGCATGGTAGTTAAACGTGCCTGTTGATTTGTGACACAATCTGATTAAATTTCGCAATATTGTACATGAATAGTTTATAGTTTATTAGTAACAGCCATAGAGCAGGCCTTGTAGCTCAGTAGTTAGGGTACTGGTCTAGTCACCACGGGGTTCTGAGTTCAATCCTCACTGAACCCTAATAACATACTTAATGTTTGCTGTGCAAGCTGAATTTATAATAGTTGAGGGTGTACACGTATCTTGTCCATGGTACTGGTGACCAGCAGTTGTGTGATGAGTTGTTGTTGTCTTTGGGGACGTGAAGGGAAATTTTATAGTTTCTCATGGCACACAAATGTGTGCACACTGGTTGAAAATCACTGGCCTAGAGTCCTGGTTAAAGTACATTTTCAAGAGTTTCTTTTGGTTCATCTTCTAAAAGGTTGACACAGTTTTGCCAAGCAAGGCCACGTAGCTTAGTGATAAGAGCACTAGAATTATAAATCAGAGGGTGTGAGTTAAATTCCCACTAGGGTCTGACAGACAGCTACATCTGCTAACCTTGCTTGATAGTACTGTGTTTGAATTTTTGATTAGCGGTAGGTGTTGAAGCCTCATTGCTAGCAAGAGAACTGATGCAAAAAAGGCGTCACTAGCTGTGACCAAATTCACAGGCTGCATCCTCAGAAGGTTGGTTTTTGGGCCAGTTATCAGGCTGCATGACGTCACTTCCGGCGCGACGCGAACGCACGTGACACAGAGGATGACGATTTCAATGAATTTAATAATTTGGAGTGACACGGATGGTCCGATAAATTTGGCATTTATGTTAGTTATTTGGTATATAGTTGATTGATTGATTGATTGATTGAAACTTTATTGATCCTGTTAGGCTACGGATTTTAGCTATTGATCTGACTCCAAATTACGATCAACACTTAACACATGAGTCGTTATGTCCTAATCCACACACCGGTACACCTAACAATTTTGCGAGTTCGTTCTGTCAAAGAGAAGACCAATAAATCAATCAGGCCGAATTTACCAATTGTTTAATCCTGACAAAGCAAGCTAATACAGGCGCCTGGGTCTCGGGTCCTTAACACCAAAAAACTCGTGTGCCTTCGTGACCGTCAAAGACAACACATTCTTCCGGGTTGCCCAGTTTTAAGGAAACACAATATGAATATTCAAGCATGCAAAATATTGTGTGGTGATTGGTCGATGGTCATCTCCTCCTCGTTTGGGTGTTTTTCCGCTGCTCAGCGCAGGTGTCTGGTCTCAGTTGTGGGCGGTTGGGTCTGGACCACCAAGACGAGTTGTTATTCGCGTTCCTCTCGAGATGTCCTTGTAAGATGTCCTACCTGTCTGGACATCCTGTTCCACAATACTTTGTAGAAAATAAGTTCATGCAGTTGCCTGCACATTCCTTTCCACTTATTATGTGACCACACGAGTACATTACTACTGAAAATTATATTGATATGATTATAAGTCTAGCGCCGCCTTAATAAAATATGTTTGCAAACTGGCGAAAGCACATTTCCCTTTAATCCCAAGGGTGGGGAAATTCAGGCCCCAGCATTATTCATACCATATAAAAGATATATAAAAGACACACACATGACATGAAAGCAACTCAATAGGCTCCTATAAGGCTGCCACACAACGGCGGCACAAAAAAAGCCTTTAAGTGTGAAAGTTAAAAGCCATCAAAGCAAAGCAACAAGAAAAAGGAAAAAAGTAAACGCGGCCAACCAGCCCCCCTCAATACCAAAGAACACCCCAAAACACACAAATTAGCCTCCATGGCTGGGGTCACCAACACGGTGCCCGCGGGCACCAGGTCGCCCGTGAGGACCGCATGAGTCGCCCGCAGGACTGTTCTAAAATTAGCTCATATCGCGGCACTCGTCAGTGAGCTGCATTTATTTATTTTACAGTCAAACCTCGGTTTTCGAACGTCCCGGTTCTCGAACAAATCTGAATTCGAACAAAAAAATTTTTGCTTCGGTTGTCGAACAAAATTCGGAGGTCGAACCTCGCGAGATGAGCCGGGAGGACCCGAGAAAACCCGACCGCGCGGCCTGGATGCCGACTGACTCCCTTGTTATTGTATTTTCGTTACTTTGAGGATTGTATCAACCCATAATCATGCCGCCAAAGAAAGCAAGTGGGAGCAGTAAAGCCATCCTAAAACACAAAGACGCACTTAAAGCAATGCGACAGTGAGCGCCCGGCGCGCTGCGGTTGCGCGATCGGACCAAATTAAGCTCCCTGTGCACTGTTGTCCACTTAAATTTTGGAAAGTATATCAGGATTTTAAAAATATTTTCTAAATTTCAGCGACGGCTCTGTCACAACAATGCGACCAGCGCAGTGCAGTTGCGCGGTGGGCGACGTGCTACGGTAGCACGTTCGGCGGTGCGCTGCAGTTGCGCGATCGGACAAAATTAAGCTCCCTGCGCACTTGGGTCTACTTAAATTTTGGAAAGTACATCAGGACTTTAAAATTATTTTCTAAATTTCAGCGACGGCTCTGTCACAATAATCAAAGTCAAAAAGTCAAAGTCAGCTTTATTGTCAATCCCTTCATATGTCAAGACACACAAAGAAACCGAAATTCCGTTTCCACCATCCCACGGTGACGAGACATACAAGTAGGCGACACAAAACAAAAACAAGAATGCCCAAACCATAAATAACAAATAATAAATAAAATAAAATAAAATGAGCGATGAATAAATAACAGACCCATTAAATATGAGGGGCAAAACCGAGCCAGTGTGCATACAGCAAGAACAGGACGCTACGCTGAAAGGGGGAGCGAGTTCAGGATCCTAACAGCCTGGAGTACGAAGCTGTTGGAAAGTCTGGTAGTGCGGGAGCGCAGGCTCCTGTACCGCCTCCCAGAGGGCAGAAGTTCAAACAAAGAGTGAGCGGGGTGACTCACATCACTCACAATCTTGGTCGCCTTGCGAGTGAGATGGGAGGTGTAAATGTCCTTCAAGGAGGGGAGAGAAGCACCAATAGTCTTGCTAGCCGTTTTCACAATGCGCTGCAGGGCCTTCAAGTCTTGGTCAGTGCAGCTGCCACCCCAGACAGCAATACAGCTGGAGAGGACGCTCTCAATGGTGCCGCGGTAAAAAGTAGTCATGACGGCCGGAGGAGACCCCGCTCGCCTGAGCTTCCGAAGGAAGTACAGGCGGCGCTGGGCCTTCTTCGCCAGCGACGTGGTGTTGGTGGACCAGGAGAGATCCTCACTGATGTGCACCCCCAGGAACCTGGCGCTGCTCACTCTCTCCACCACAGCACCGTCGATGGTCAGCGGCAGGTGTTGGGCGTGACCCTTCCGGAAGTCAACGACAATCTCCTTGGTCTTGTCGACGTTCAGCAGGAGGTTGTTGTCCCTGCACCACGCGGTCAGAAGGTCAACCTCCAGCCTGTATTGAGTCTCGTCTCCCTTGGTGATGAGACCCACCAGAGTCGTGTCGTCAGCAAACTTCACTATGCGGTTGCCGCTGCAGGTGGCAGCGCAGTCATGCGTCAGAAGGGTGAAGAGCAGCGGACTGAGCACGCAGCCTTGGGGGGCCCCTGTGCTCAGCGTGATGCTGGCGGAGATCTTGTCGCCAACACGTACCACCTGTGTAATAATAATAATAATGCGACCAGCGCGGTGCAGTTGCGCAGTGGGCGACGCGCTACGGTTGCGCGTTCGGCGGTGCGCTGCAGTTGCGCTATCACCAAATATGCGCAAATGAAAAAAATGCTTAGAAAAGGCGGGGTTTTTTTTTTGTCTTGAAACGGATTAAAAAAATCCATTATTTGTAATGGGAAATATAGATTCGGAATTCAACCGATTCGCTTCTCGAACCGCCTTCTGGAACGGATTGTGGTCAAAAACCAAGGTTTGACTGTATTTTTGCTATTCTTGTTAAAATCACACTTACATGTGAACTGGAAATGACAATAAAAACACATAGTCAAAGCCAAATTGAGCAAATTGGCTATTTTAGAAGTGTGTGTCAAACTGGTAGCCCTTTGCCTCAATCAGTACCCAGGAAGTAGCTCTCGGTTTAAGAAAGTTTGGTGACCCCTGATCTAAAGAAACACGACGTTACAGACAGATGACAACACAAGTTATTATATAAACCATCCTAACTACGAAAATTAATTAATATAGCCACAGTGTTTGAACACTTAAACAGCGACATGAAGACAGAGAGCAGTTCTGTCTAACCGCATTGCCTGTCAACATAGGCAGCCGTGTAATTACGCAATCCTCAGAGGAGGCGACAGGACGTTGGGTCCTCCGAGCAAATCGTCTTCGGTTTTAAAATAACTATAAAAATTCAGCGATTTTGGTTCAAAATGATACAAAATTATTGAAATTAAAAGGAAAATGACTTTATAATAAGAACAATTGAATTTGTTTTTCCCATTTTCATGACGGCAGGGGAGGCGTGCCTTGCCTCCTCTGACCGCACGTCCCTGACCAAACTATGATCATGGGTTCTCCTCGTTAGCAGATTAAAATACTCAAACTGTTTCAAAGTATATTATAGCAAAACAAAATAATATTAAATAATCCAAAATTGTGTGTTGCTGTGTCACTCAGAACATGTTCATTTAGTCAATAACTCAAACTATTAATTTACTATGTCTGATAAATTTGACTTTGGCACCATCTTCTGGTGAATGTTTGGAACTGCAATAGAGGTTGACGCGATCAACCAGTCACCCCCCCTTTACCAGTTTAACAAAAGTTAATTTAAAGGAACTAACTTCTAGGTAACCTTTACTAGGCCCAAAACAGGTCACCCCTATGTCAATCTTTGTGTCAGGTTTAAGTACCATCAGACATTATTTTACAAGTCTCAAACCCCCGTACCACGGCCTGGGCAATAAACTGGACGAAGTCAGAGCCGAGCTGTCGATCGCCGAAATACTCATCATCGATGAGATTTCCATGGTGTCAAAAGACCTCTTTGCCTACGTGAATGCCAGGTTGAAACAAATCAAAGGAATTACCGTTTTTTTCCGTGTATAATGCGCCCCCATGTATAATACGCACCCTAAAAATGGCATGTTGATGCTGGAAAAAAGCCTGTACCCATGTATAATACGCACCCAATTTTTTTATTTATTTTTTTATTTTTATTTTTTTAAGTCCCAATGATCGTCACACACGCAGGGAGGCAATGGGTCCCATTTTTATAGTCTTTGGTATGGTCTTAACTAGGCTGGATGTATTTTTTTTTGTTGGCGTTGATTTCTCCGACTGCCCATAAAGGCACCACCGCGATCAGATGAAAAGAGAGGAAAGTGACGTGCGGACATGTGAAAAAGGCGGCTCTGTATGGGAGAGACGTTGAAGAGGAATAAAAACACCCTTGGAAACCAAAACTTGCCCCTCGTCGTGACTCGGAGCCGCAACAAATGTTTCGGATTTGTCTAGGGTACATTGTGACAGCAAACGAGCAGGTGATCGAGCAAGCGTCTGATACGAGAGCATTGCGTTTGTATGGAGCGTGTTTGAAGTGAACAGCAGAGACGAAAGGAACAAGGCAAAGTGTTGTGAAATAAAATATTACCTGTAATACGCATTTTGTTATTTGCTGATTGTATTAAACTATCACATTCATTGTCAGTCAAGAAGAGAAGAGGACTATTATCCCTTCTTTGACGAAATGACCAGAGCACAGTACAAACACACTATTGTCGGTCAGTCCTGTTGTTGGTTTTGTTGTACCATGATTTTCTTAAAAAAAAAAAAAAAAAAAAAAAAAAAATTTTTAAAAATAAAAATAAAAAAAAATTTGTACCCATGTATAATGCGCACCCCAGATTTTAGGACAATAAATTAGTTAAATTTTGCGCATTATACACGGAAAAAAACGGTAATTTACCTTTTGGTGGCATGTCTGTTCTTGCTGTTGGAGATTTCTTTCAGCTCCCTCCTGTGAGACAATCCAAACCTCTGTGCGTGTACGATCCCACGCGGCTGGACCACTGGCGTGACAACTTCAAAACGTATTTTTATTTTATTTTTTTTTAAGTATGCCTCAATGATAACGCCGATCATAACGGATAGACATCATTTCGGAAGTCAGGAACTCATCGATCAGACGCACAAAAATTAACGCCGATTTAAAGATGATGCAAAACCGTCAAAAACAGTTAGGGAAAAGTTTTAGACCCAAATAACTTCAATAAAGAAACGTTTTCGCATAACTTTTCTGAAACTTATTGGAACATGCACAAACTTGAAGACACAATTACAATTCGGGACGGAAAAACTCAACTGAAAACTAAAATGTTTAATTTAGTGTTCCAGATGTTTAATGAGGAATTGCAGCCAGATTTGAATGAAGATTAAAGTATGAACAACTAATGCAAACTCTGGATTTTGAGGAGAATCATGCACGAGAACATGAAAAATTGAATAGTTACATGTTTCTCATAAAACAATTACCGTAATTTTCGGACTATAAGTCGCGGTTTTTTTCATAGTTTGGGTGGGGGGGCGACTTATACTCAGGAGCGACTTATATATGTTTTGTTTCACAAATTTTTACTTGATCATTAACACATCACTTACTTACAAGTATAGTTGACCACTTCACATGTTATTTTTAGTATAGTTGATCACTTCACATGCTTTGATATCTTTATCTTGAACATATTCAAAACATAAAAAATAGAGAGAAAAAATCAAATAAAGTAATTAACACTTTAAAGCGCCATATCCTCTGGACATGTCCTCTGTCACCAGGATGACATAAAGGACGAGAAATTTGATCGATGGATTTAATGATTTGGAGTGACACAAATGGTTTGATAATATTGTTGTTTATGTGATAGTTATTTAAAATATAGTTTATATATCGTTGTATGGGCCTGTGGAATAATTTGAACTGCGGCGCGGCACACGGCATTGTTGACAAAGGACGATCGATGGATTTAATGAATTGGAGTGACACAGATGGTTTTATAAACGTGTTATTTATGTAATAGTTTTTTTTTAAAAACTGAATGTTACGTCAGGCCCGTTCTCAGCTCCTCGTTTGTGTTTGTCACGTTAGCATACCGTATCGTTTAGCCAGTTGTTGCTCGTTCATGTCTGTTCTTGGTGTTGGATTTCGTCGAATAAATTGCCCCCCAAAATGCGACTTATACTCCGGAGCGACTTATATATGTTTTTTTTCACATTTTTGGGCATTTTATGGCTGGTGCGACTTATACTCCGGTGCGACTTATAGTCCGAAAATTACGGTAATAACTTTTTTTTGCAGATTCTGGATGCACACTTGGTGGAACCTTGGTGCCACCTGCCTGATCGAGTGATGTAAGTAACAACTGTATATCATATCATGTTTCTATCGTCAACATTTCTGCAGTCTAACGTTCGTATTTTTCTGTAGCCTTGGACACTTGTCCAATAACATACGACCAACACCCCAAAATGCACGGTAAATCCTCAGTTTCTGCAAAATGTATTCCTTTGAATGCCCACACGATAGTGACATGCGTTTGCTTGTGCTTTTGATTTTCCAGCTGGACAAAAGAACCCCAGACTCCTTCCAAGCCGTATATCAAAAAAACACCGAATGCGTTTATGTTATTTATGAAGGAGCAGCGGCCTTTTGTCAAAGCTCAACTTGAAAATTCAAGCGGAGAGCGTACAGACAGCGCATCCGTTAATAAAATCTTGGGGCAGATGGTAAGTACGATGCGCACGCATTCACGCGCGCATGTTTTTTTTTTGACACTTTCTCATTAAATCCACAGTGGAAGTCGCTCACGCAGGACGAGCAGGAAAAGTACTTTAATGAATCGGATCGGCTCAACCAGATCCATGCCAGCTTGCACCCGGATTGGTCCTGTCAAGATAACTATGTGAGTTAGAATCCATCGGAACAATTAAAAAAAAAAAAGTGTTTTTGTGTGAAATGACATGATTTTGTGTTTTGTGCAGGGTCAAAAGAAAAAGAGAGTGTGGTGCAGTACCAAAAAATCCGAACGCACCAATAATGTCCAACCGCATGCTTCTTTGATGGGCAATAATAATACAGGTACGTCTCAGAAAATGTTTCTTTGAATTTTTTGAACTGATCACCTGACAGAGCGTGTCAATCCAAACTGAGCATTCTGTTTAGTGATGGAAGACTCGCAGTGAATCTCATCTCGGGAGTGACTGGCGTTTTTGTGTTTGCAGTGCGTGTCCCCGCACCGGCACCCCCCCTCTGTCACGTTCAGCCACTTTGAGGCACGCAAAGCGGACCTGACTGGCCACTTGGCGGTGCCGAGGCAGCCCTTCTTGCCAGATACGAGCATTTGGCAGGCAGGGCCTAATGAGGACCCTGGCTGCACCATCGGTAGGGGTTTTGAGTTGCCTCCATCTTCGTCCTCATCCTCATGCATCGGCAGCCTGTATGAGAACGACCTGACGACCTCCGGCCTATTTAAGGAGTTGGAGGAGCTGGAGATGTCCACTAGCTCCTTCTGGGATTCACCCTTATGTAGCAGCAGCTTGCATGAGGACGAGGACGACCTGACCTCCGGCCTATTTAAGGAGTTGGCCGAGGTGACCTCGGACTGCTTTTCGAGTTCACCCTCAGACACCAGCAGCCTTCATGAGGACGAGGAGGATCTGACCTCTGCCCTTTTTAGGCAGCTGGTAGCTTTGCAGGCAGCTGAGGCGTCCTCAGCCTCCTTTTTGTCTTCCTACCTCATTTAGGGGATGGAAACAGAGACACAATGAATTGATTCTTTTTACGAATGTTTTGATATACATGATAGATTTCTTCTTTTTATCTGCTTCTATATAATCTATTAACTGTTTCCTTTTAACTCTTTTAATGACCGATTGGTCTAACTTTATTCTTAATATTTTACAATTGCAATTTACCATTGCTTTACAAAAGTTGTTTTATCTGTTTTATCTATTTTTAAAATGAATTTTATTCGGTGTAAATTTCCCTTAAACACAAATGCACTTGATTTTGAGAGGTGGCTCGCATAATCCAAAATCTTTTGTCCATCTATCTGTCACAGCATTTTGGCGAAAGTCAAAATGTCTTCTCTACCTGGATGTCCTAATATTAAGAAGAGTATTTGTATCTTTAAAGAGAAATAGCTCCTTTACCATATCCATTGTCAAAAGGAACAGAGAAAGGTATGAGAAACACAGTCGAGACATTGAAGATGCCATCCAAGAGATGGAGGACAGTGGGCTCGTCATAAACGAATGGTGCCACCTGGCTCCCGAGAGTGAGTTGCAAAGACTCGAATGCGTTGAGGAAATCAACACGAGAGGACCCAAATGACACCGTGGAGGAAAATGTCCCGGACTATAACGTCAGGTCCGAAACAACACAAATGTCCAGAGATGGGACCAAGTCACACATGTGCAAGTCTCAAGTAAGTCTCAAGTCTTAACCTTCAAGTCTCAAGTAAGTCCCAAGTCATTTTTGTCTTGGGCAAGTCAAGTCAAATCAAGTCCTTAAATAGGTCAAGTCAAGTCCAAGTCAAGTCTTTAAATAGGTCAAGTCCAAGTCAAGTTAACTGTAGTTTTTATTTATTAACTTGCTCCATATTAAGTCATATTTACTTAATTAAGTTTCATCATCATATTCATTGCATTAAAGCTATATATACACACACCTATTTAGATAAATGAAAAGCACTTATTTGGCAGAATGGCTCTTCAGACGACGGACAAAGTTTGAAGTTGTCGTCTGGCTGTGCGAAATGTTTTTGCTGCATATCACGCACTGTGCTGTCCGTCTTTTGCCATCATAAAAGTAATTGCGATAGCCGAAGGTGTTGACTCGCGGTACCGCTCCCGCTGACATGTTTGCGCATGTCTGAA